>NC_137675.1:61639427-61666927 GCF_963989245.1 Nansenia antarctica | reverse complement strand
GTAGCGACAGAGGAAGGCCTGGGGGAGCTGAGCTATACACACACACACACACACACATAATATGCATGCCACACATACTGTATGTACACACATACACTCACTCACTCCTGCACGCACGAGGTACACATGCACGCACGCACACAGGCATGTGCGCACACACACACACACACACACACACACACACACACACACACACACACAACCTACAAGCAAAACACACACACATACAGTACACCCCCACAAACAAAACACACCATGTACACACACGGACCCTGCACACAATCTCTGTCAGTTGTGTCCATTGATTGATTTACTTTCTGTCACACAATAATGGTAACCACACCAGCATCACTGTCTGTCTTCAATTATAGTTCCCCCCCCGCCCCCCCCCCAATGTGTGTAACATTTTTTGTTTGGGGGGTGGTGTGAGGCAATTGGTTTGCCTTTGGTTTCTCCAGGGTGACTCTCACACTGTCTACATGTTACAGCCCCCTGGGGTGGCTGGCTCTGTCTGTCTGTCTGTCTGTGCCGGAGCGCAGTCGCTGAGGTAAAGTCTGACCCATCTCTCAGTCTGTCTCACTGGCTCACACAGCCTTGCTCGGCGGGCCTCAGGATACTACAATACCCATGATCCTCTGGCCCCGCCCTGGTCTGCTCACCACCCAGATCCCCCCTCCCCCCCCCCCCCCATGACGGCTGCTGCTCACTACTGCCCCCCCCACACACAGGCTGTTGCCCCCCCCCCCCCCCCCTCCCTCCATCACACTCTCACCCCTCTTCTACTGTTTCTCCCTCTGATGTGAATGTGGTTGGTTTGGGTCCTAGAGCCTCAACATGTGGGAGCCGTTGGGTGTGTGTGTGTGTGTGTGTGTGTGTGTGTGTGTGTGTGTGTGTGTCTTTGTGGTGTGTTTCTGGTGATATCTCATATTCTGTGGGACTGGGTGTCGTGTGTGTGTGTGTGTGTGTGTGTGTGAGGTCTCTCTCTGCATTAACGAGTGTCTTCAGTCATAATCCACACATGCTGTGCTGTGCTCATCCATAGCACATATAGCTCAATCTGCCAAGTGTCATTTACAGTGTTGTTGTCTTTCATATGTCCCTGCTTTGTTGTTTTTTTCCCCTCTTTCCTTTGATATTTGATAGTTTTTCCTCATTCTGTGTGTCACTGTGCTGTGTCTTGGCCTCATCTGTCCTGTGTTAACCTCTGTGTGGTTCATACTTGTATTCTCTGCGTGCCTGTGCTGTCTTTCTCTACCCTATGTCTGTCTATCCTGAGTTGACCTATCCCTTCTGTACCGTGTGTGTGTGTGTGTGTGTGTGTGTGTGTGTGTGTGTGTGTGTGTGCGCGCACACTATCCCGTCCTGTGTTGCGTTCTCTTCTCTTCCATCCTCTCCTGTACCAACTAGTGAACCCTCCTCTAGTCTCCTCTCTTCTCCTTACCGGTGTGTGTGTGTGTGTGTGTGTGTGTGTGTGTGTGTGTGTGTGTGTGTGTGTGTGTGTGTGTGTGTCTGCAGCTCTGGAGCAGCATGGAGATCTCCTGCAGAGTCTGAGCTGGAAGCAGGACGGCTCCCTGCTGGCTTCCTCCTGCAAGGTCAGTCCTACATACTGCACTGTACACTACAACACTACTACACTGTACACTACAACACTACTACACTGTACACTACAACACTACTACTCTGTACACTACAACACTACTACTCTGTACACTACAACACTACTACTCTGTACACTACAACACTACTACACTGTACACTACAACACTACTACTCTGTACACTACAACACTACTACTCTGTACACTACAACACTACTACACTGTACACTACAACACTACTACTCTGTACACTACAACACTACTACTCTGTACACTACAACACTACTACACTGTACACTACAACACTACTACATTGCACACTACAACACTACTACACTGTACACTACAACACTACTACACTGTACACTACAACACTACTACACTGCACGTTACGGATGACAAATGTGGTGTTGTTGTTAGTATTCTCAACTCCCTCGTGTCACCCACTGTGACTGTGACTGTATCGATTGTAAGTTGCTTTGGAATAAGGCGTCTGCTAAATGCCAATTGTCTTTATGTAAACGCACCAGTTTGACAAAGTCGCATAAAAGCTTGGTCGCATTTTCTCGCAGCTGGCCTCTGGTAACCTGCCAGCCAGCCTACATTTTTTGAAAGGGTTTCTTCTATAGGATTCCTCACCTTTTTGGGTCTTGAACATTGCAGTTGCACTGTCTCACCAGTAGATGCCGCCAATGACACACCGTAACCCCGGGTTTGCCTTATTGGCGACCCCTGGCCCGCTGTTAGGGCGGGTCATTATACAGCATGTGTTTATGAGCGGATCATTCCATTAACAAGTCGACAGGGGTGACGCTCGTAAACTGGTGTGGAGATTGTGCTCTCTTTATGCCTCTCTGTCATCGTGAATTCTCACCCAGGGCCTTTGCAACTTAGGGACATGGAGATACTTTGAGCTTGTAAACCTGCTGACATAACAGAAAGTTGGTGTGTCTTATTAGGTTAATAGGCTTGACAGGGGCATACAGTGATGTGAGATTGCATGAGCCCAGAGCAGCTTTGGCCTCGGTCCTTTGGCAACTTGCCCCCTTAGAGTTTTTCGTTTCGAGGAAAACAGGATGGAAACTTGGATAAGTCATTAATTAGGGCTTAACGAGGCCACATAGCTGTACGTGTAGGACGGGTCCATCAGGGCCTGCGGCGTGCCATGACCACTGACCCTACGCCCTGTACATATCCCTCCACCCCCTCTCCCTCTCCCCCGCCACCTTTACCTCTCCTGGGGAGACAGAACTCTAATCAAAGCTCTAGCCATGCCTGCTCCCTGACAGCTACAGGGAGTTATGGTGTTTTTAGAGCAAAGCAAAGAGCAGGCTCCAAAAATTAAAAACTCCAGAGGGAACCTCACTCCTCGAACTGGCCCCGGGAGGCCTGCCGCACGGCCTGAGGAGCGGGTGATTTAGCACCCCAGAAGAGAGATCGTCAGGGGATAATAACATTGCTATAAGGTACTTTCCATTTGGTTGAAGGGATAGGGGTAGGGGGGCAGTGAGGGGATTTACGAGTAGAAGTGGAATTGTTTCATGAATAGTTTTAGTTTATTATGAGAGCAGGTTGGGGGCTAATTTTTGCACAGCCCCTGCCTTTGAGGTATGTACTGTGGCAAACTGTTGTGTTTCCATTTTTTTAAATTCACATTTTGGTATTTTATTTAGTGACAACTGAGACGAACAATACAACAAACAATGAAATGACGGGGTGTCTGGGTGGTGTAGCTGTCTGCCTGTGATTTATTTGTATTAGGTGTTTATCTTGTTTATGCAGGCTAATATTAAGGACTGCCCGAAGAGTTTTGTCTCATATAGAGATGGTATGGTGTTTTCTATTTTATTTATTTATTTATGGTGCTTGGGAATTATTGTTAGTGTGGAGTAATGTGAATACTATAGCTATGATTGTAATTGTATGAATATTTTATATTGAAAGAGACAAAAAAAAGGCACATGCCACGTAATCCTAGGATCCCTGGTTCTATTCCGGCCATCGACCTATCCTGCATGTCATCCCTCCCCTCTCTCACCCGTCCTTCCTGTCAATCTCTACTGTCTCCACCCCAATAAAGCAGAAATGCTCTAAAAATGTATTTACAAAAAAAACTATGAAATGACAGAGAGATACACAAAATTCATACCCGCACCACCCACAGCTCCCAATTATTTACAAGAGGTGATTATTTTGGTGCACGCGGCATAGGGTACAAATTCAGGATAATGTGCCGTTCGCCTGCCCTGGAGCAGGTTAGAGCTTCAGGATAAGTTGCTAGAACAATCTACCTGGATGAAGAGTGAACCTCAGAGTATCCCTAAATTCAGTGAAAGTTAGCTTTCTAACTCCCTGAGCTTGCTTCGTAGTATACACACCAGTGAGGCATGTTAGCCCAAGCTGCCAAGCAGGACGACCCTCACTTTATGACTTCACGAGGAAGGAAAAGCTCCATAGGGAGTGAGCTGGTATATCAGTGTGTGTGTTTAACAATTGTGTGTGTCAGCCAGTGTGTAATTCCCCCCATTTGTATTCCCACTGACCAGAGCTGAGTGAATCCATCAGTCCGTAATGACTCACCCTGAGACTGTTATCAGTCCTGACATGATGAGAGTTCTTTAGGAGGCCTGCTGCCTCTGCTGCTGCTGCTGCTGCTGGCCTGGAGAGAACGGGAACGAGCAAAAGAAAGAGAGGAAAAACAGAGAGAGAGAGGGAGAAATGTGACACTGGATCAGAGAGCTGGGATCTCAAGGTTCTGCCCTCTCCGGGTTATGGTGCCATTTAAATCAATGGGCCTTTCAATCTCCCTAAATCCACCTTATTAAAGCAAATAGGCCCTGCCAACATGTGGGTTCAATTGGACTGCTGCTCCTATCGGGGGGGGAAACGTGTGTGTGTGTGTGTGCGTGTGTGTGTGTGTGCGTGTCTGTGTGTGCGTCTGTGTCTGTGTCTGTGTGCATGTGTGTGTGTGTGCATGCGTGCGTGTGTGTAGGCCTCAGCCTCATGACAGGCCTCGTTAAGACAAACAGAGACGCATATTTACGACAGAGAGTTCACGCCTGCAGACTACAGGGTGAAGAAAGTGAAAGGGGCTTTTCAGTAAGAGAGGAAAAACAGAGAGGTAGTGAGAGAGAGGAATGGTTGGAACTACTGTTAGTGTTAGATTGATGGGGGTGAGAGAGGGCGAACGACTGTAGCTGTGTAAAAGAGTTCTGAGTTACTTTGATGGGAGTGCTCCTTTTTCCTCTTCAGCTCTGAATGTATATTCTTCAAATATTGACTAAAACCCCAGACTCTTCCCTGAAGATTCACATGCAGCTGCATATCCCGCTTCATATATTTATCTCATGACCCCTCAACGTGTGAACCCGTTCCTCCATCATGTCAAATGAGGTCACAGCGCCACTTTCAGTCCGCGGTAATTGACTCAGGTTGCCGTGGGAGACTGGAAAGGGGAGGTTGGCATCATGGAGTGAGTGACGGGTGGAGAGAGAGTGCCCTTGGTCCTGCATACATGCCTCTATTTGTGTGTGTGTGTGTGTGTGTGTGTGTGTGTGTCTGCGCGGGGGTGTGTGTGTGTGTGTGTGTGTGTGTGTGTGGGAAAGCTGTACAGCAGACGTCAGGGTAGAACTCATTAACAGCTGCCTGAGAATGAGGTGAGCTCTCTGTCACTTTGATTAAACAGCTGCTGTCTCAGCACACACACACATACACACACACACCATGCCGTATGTTTTTGTTAAGGAGATTGGGTCTGGGTACCCCATCTGTGTGTTTATGAGAAGGGGTGGATCAGTATGTGTGTGTATTTAAAGGGGTTATTGGAGGGAGGTTATGAGGGGCTTTGTTTGGCTGTTTGAGTGCGTGTGTGTTTACAAGGGTGGGCACATCTGTATGTGACTGCACACCCATCCAGGCGTTTGCACAGCTACATAGTTTCCTCTGTTTTTGTTTGCGCTTGACAACAAAGTTGAGAGTAAATCGAACAGTTTCCTTTAGTGGCGTTGCGCGCGCGCCCGTGTGTGTGTGTACGCCCTTGCGCGCTCCCTTTCTGAGTCTATCGAGGTCAGTAAGGGCAGGCCGTCTCCAGGGGCGGTTCTATATAAGGATGTGCCCACTCTGCAGATGGGTTAGAGCCCTAGTCCAGAGGCCATGTCCTGGCAAAGCCTACCCCTCCTCCAGTGTTTTCTCTAGAGTGTGTGAGTGTGTGAGTGTGTGAGTGTGTGTGAGTGTGTGAGTGTGTGAGTGTGTGAGTGTGTGAGTGTGTGAGTGTGTGAGTGTGTGTGAGTGTGTGTGTGTGTGTGTGTATATGTGTGTCGCTCGTCTCTGCTATGCCTGGCACTGTGGTCTCTGAGCCTGGGCTTAGACTTGGGTCACAGAGGCCCAGAGACATACCCTGGGGCGCCACAACAGACCGGTGGGTGGGCCAGCACACACAGACACACGCACACACACACACACACACACACACACACACACACACACACACACACACAGCACTTTCGGAAAACCCCTGTTTGCTATTCTAACGAATAAACAGCAAATAGATCCCAAGCTGGGCCTGCTGGGGAAAACACAACTGGGAGCTGAACTGACGCTTTGAAGCGTGGACGAGGGGAACCCTTCCTCTCTACGACCCCTCTCCTGGACGCTGCTGTCAGCCTCTTAGGATAACATGCTGCTGCTTATGACATCTGGGACATTAAATGGACACACACACACACACGCAAGTGTGTACACAGTCAGTGTCAGTGCCATGATTCCCCCTGACAGCTCTATATGTGTTAGTGGGGTTTGTGTTTGGACTAAGGCTTATTATGGTTATTACCTGTTATTAGCCTGTGTGTCAGGGTGTGCAGCTCTGATCACAGCGACATTGTGTTTGATTGACAGGGTAGCAGGCGGGCTGTCCCGGTAACAGCCTGTTCCTATTAGACCCCATTTCCTCTCAATCACAGAGGATCCCTGCTCTGATTGGCCGGGGGGGGCCGGGAGCTGATTGCTGCAGTATGCTGGGGGGAGGGGAGGGGTGGGGGGGGGGCAGCAGAGAGGGCAGGAGGACAAAGCGGGTTACAGAGGGAGGGTCAGTGGATTACCGCTGCTCCACACGGACCAGACAGATCAAACCGATATGACACATGAACAGTATTATGTGTGTTTTATGAAAGGGTATTCTATTCCCCGTCATATCAGTGTCAGGAGAATGCGTGAGCTGCGTGATTTAAGGACATGAGAATGCCCTCTTCGGTACCGAACGCTCCATTGCATTTCTTCAGTGCGTGACGCATCAGAGCAGAGTCCATGTGGCATATACATTCAGGTCCCCCCCCCCCCCCCCCCTCCCTTTCTCTCTGTAAGGGCTGCAGATCATGACCTCACATGCTCTTTACACTCTCCTGCAGATTCATCCCTCCTACGGGGTGAGTCTTCTTCACACATTCTTTTCTACCACACTGGAGGCCAGGCTCGCCCTGATTGGCTACACTTCTGCCTGAGAATGAAGAACCACCAATCGCAAGGACAAGTTCTTGACTTGATTTTTTCACGGGCTTGAGTGACAGCGACGTTTGTGTTGCGTTAGGCCTATTATGAAGAAAGCATTCCCCCGACACCGTTACACACCACCCGAATGAAGGAAAAGGTGTACAGGTGTTCCCAATAAAGTGTTCTGTGAGTGTAGTATAGGTGTGCTGTTTCAATACAAACGTTACCTCTGTGTAAAATGCCCTACTCTCTTGTCTTTCTAGGACAAAAAGCTGCGAGTGTTTGACCCAAGAGCCCAGCTGGCACCTGTCCAGGTAAGTCCTCTTCTACTGGTACTTTATCTCACCACTGCTTGTGGATTGGGCTCACATCGAAACCACACAAAAACACACCACAGCTGCCAAATTCATAGAAATCCCCCCATCCCCACCCATGGGGCTGTGCTGTGCTGGAATGTCCTAGCTCATGGATACGGACGGAAGCGGGCGGCCCGACCACCGCCTGAACCCGGTATTGATTGATTTTGAGTGTTCACCCGACCCCGTGGGAACTGGGAGGGAGCCACTCCAAACGGCGGCTGGTGTGACCGTGAACCTCTCGGAGTCTCTGACCGCTGGCTGTTTCCTCATTGGGAAGCTGTCGTCGATGGCAGCTCCGCCGTCTCCTGCCAATGGTACTTCATCACCACTGGCAGGAATGGGGAAGTGTGAGTGTGAGTGTGAGTGTGAGTGTGAGTGTGAGTGAGTGTGTGTATGTGTGTGTGCGTGAGTGTGTGTGAGTGTGTGTGCGCGCGCTTGCGGAGGTGGGGGGCATGGCAACATTGAACAAATATTATCACACTTCTCAGCCGACGTCATGGACCTCCCAGAGAGTTTCATTAGTGAGGTACTAGTCCTGGTCTCGGCTCCATTTCTCATCTGTAAACACACCGAACTACTGGAACAACAATGCGTGCCGCAGCAGATTAAATATTACCCATGGCTCAGTTGTAAATACCTGTGTGTTTGTGTGTGTGTGTGTGTGTGTGGTGCTCTGACACCTTTATTAAAGGATTAGTGTGTCAGAGGTATGTGTGTTGCCTGATGTCAGACCGGAAATTTGAAAAGGTCCTGTCCTGTCCATTGCCTTAGGCTCAGTTACAGTGTGTGAGTGTGTGTGTGTGTGTGTGTGTGTGTACCTTGTGCAATCAATGTACATTGTATGTGTGTGTGTATTTGCTTAAGGAACGTGGGAGAGTATGACTGGCTCCACTCCAAGTGTTTCAACCTCCATGTTTACCTCAGGTGTGTCAGTCAGAGGTCCTCTCCACATCAGCAGCAGTCACAATGGTCTATCTGTGACGGTCCCTCCATGACCTGGTTCTCTCGGTTGGCAAAGGGCCGTTGTTAAACACAAACAGAACATGGGTGAATGTTTTCACTTTGCTTATTTCAGGTTTTTCAACTTTCTCATCCAGCTTGGGATGATGGGAGCAGGACTTTGTGAAGAGTCCATATGTCTGAACCCAGGGCTTCAGAACAGAGTGGTTCAGTGTTCTGGACGTGGTTCTTACATTCCAGCCAAGCCCGCTGGCTTCTCGAAGCACTCTGTTCCCCTCTGTCGTTATTAGAGGTTCGGGAGAAGGCTTTGCTTCTCTGCGCAAATCCCCCCAGCCGCTGTGCCAAGTGAGCCGGAGGAAAGGCCTGACTCAGCGCACTGTCCTGTCCTCTACTCTCCCTGTTCTCTCCCTGCTCTATCCCTGCTCTCTCCCTGCTCTCTCTCTGTTCTCTCTCTGTTCTCTCTCTGTTCTCTCCCTGCTCTCTCCCTGCTCTCTCCCTGCTCTCTCCCTGCTCTCTCTCTGTTCTCTCTCTGTTCTCTCCCTGCACTCTCCCTCCCCAGGCCAGACCAGAGAAAGGGGGTTTGGGATCCAGATCAAAGTCGGTCGTTTTCTTACTTTCTCTCTCTCTCTCTCTCTCTCTCTCTCTCTCTCTCTCTCTCTCTCTCTCTCTCTCTCTTCCCTAAGCTCCCACTTCTCTCTCTCTCTCCTCTCCCTCCCTCCCTCCCTCCCTTTATCTCTTTCTCCTAGGTTCTCCATTTCTCTCTCGCGTGTAAGAGGACTCTCTGGGTCTGATACAGTTTAGCCAGGGAGTTACCCCAGGCCGAGCCCTGCTGACAGCTTTCAGATGTCCCTGTGGAGAATGTGAGAACGGCCCACCACTCCCATTAACACCCCATCCTCCGGAGTAGCCTTTTAACGAGCCACAGGCCGCTGGGTGCTAACACACAGACATCTGATGAGGCCAGTAATTGGGCCGGATGAAGGGAGCGAAGCGTTAATGTACACATCACCCCCAGAGCAATGTGAAACTGTGCGTTTACATGACACGGAACAGTGAGATCTTACACGGCGGTTTTCCATTTCAATACCATCGCGATGCCCCAAATAGTTTGTTTGTGTGTCATTAAAATACCAACATGTTGTCTTGTCTTCTCCACAACAATGCTCTGTAATATCCATGTCCATTACAATGCAATTTGAGGGCGACGGATCGTTGTCGTAGGCCACAGTGTTTACGTCAATGTGGCACGGAAGTGTCTCCACTCGGCCGCACTGTTTAGGTTGGTAACCTCCGTGTTTGCACCGCCGTACGAGCACTACCCTGGTTGACCCCAGGCCGCGGCGACTTCTTCTGAAATATTTTCTCGCTGTGTATCTCACGACAGATGGAAGATGTGAGAAGGTGACAAACTGTCTCTTTAGTCGTAATAATAAAAATAATAATATCTTGACCAGCGTTTGTTGGTTAGGATTTGAGAGCTACAGCTTTGACTGTGTCCTGGTGCCACCCAGCCTGTTCCTCAACCCCGGGTCATGTCTTTGGACATGGTGACTGTGTCTTATAAGCAGGTGGGGTAAAAATAGAACGGAATTGCAGCTGTGTGATCATGCTGTATTTACGGGAAAAGAGAGAGCTAGGGTAATTTAGGCCTTGGACAGAGGGAGCTTGTTGAACTGAATCTGTAATCAGTGAGTGTGTGTGTGTGTGTGCGTGCGCACGCCCATACAGACGGGTGTACTTAGGTAGCTGGCACGCTCAATGCGTGTGGCGTTCTCTCACCGCTAAAACGTGTCGTTCTGATTGGATGGCACAAAGGTTTATTTGACTTTCCCTGCTTTCCTCTTCCCCATGTATGCTCATAGAGACACCAGAGTTGGGCTTTAAATATCATGCCCAATTCTGTTCTCCCCCTCCCCTCCCCTCCCCGTCCCTCCTTCCCTTGCCTATTATAGGCCTTGCCCAAGTCTCAGTGTTTAAACATCCCTATATTGGTCTCTCACAGGTACAGCACATTCTCTCCCTGCCTCCCTCAGCCCTGTCTTCAGCTGGGCTTCCTCCAGACTGCTGTCGACCCTGCTCAGAGGGAGAGCTCGTATATAAGTGTTCCCCAGCCGTGTACGAGGTGTTACGTGGGTGGTGGTGCACGTGTGTTAGTAGATTTATGTCCCGTGTGTGTGTGTGTGACTGTGTGTGTGTGTGTGACTGTGTGTCGTGTGTTTGAAATTACAGAGCTGAAAATACTCCTCATACTTTTGGGCCTGTGCTGGCTGAGGAGCCGGAGCGGTGTGGTGCGGTCCCTGGCAGGGCCAGAGAGACAGGAAAGGGAATCGTTTCAGGACTGGGCTCGGGGGGTTCCAGATTCCTCCGTTTCGACTCGGGCTCAGACTTCTGCTGCTCCGGGTGAAATTAGAGAGGGCCTGGAAAGGGTTTTGAGGTGAGAACGGGCAAGGCAACGTGAAAGGACACTGATCTGCTGCAATGGATGGCTTAAAGCGGCCGCTCCACTCCCCTCATATTGAACAAGCCGACTCTAGTGTAGTGTGTGTGTGTGTGTGTCTGTGTGTGTGTGTCTGTGTGTGTGTGTGTGTGTCTGTGTGTGTGTGTGTGTGTGTGTGTGTGTGTGTGCGCGCGTGTGTGCGCGTGTGTGTGTGTGTGTGCATATGTGTGCGTGTATGTGTGTCTCTGTCTGTGTGTGTGTGTGTGTGTGTGTGTGTGCCTGTGTGTGTCTGTGTGTGTGTGTGCATATGTGTGCGTGTATGTGTGTCTCTGTCTGTGTGTGTGTGTGTGTGTGTGTGTGTGTGTGTGTGTGTGTGTGTGTGTGTGTGTGTGTGTGTGTGTGTGTGTGTGTGTGCGTGTGCGTGTGCGTGTGCGTGTGCGTGTGCGTGTGCGTGTGCGTGTGTCTGTCTCGGCTTAGATCAGATTTCTCATTACAGTAAGTATAAACTACTAGTGGGCACGGTGAGTTTAGAGTTAGTGTGGACTCTGGCAGACAGGACAATAAGGCTCTGTGACTGGTGCTTGTATCGCTACGAAGGGCCAGATAGAAAATCTATAAAAGGGAAGAGAAAAGCTGAGGGTTTCAGTCGATGTGTATCTGTCTCCCTGGCGTTTTTTCTGTGTGTTTTTTGTGTACTTGACAACCCACAGTTTACGATAAAGACATGGGAACTAAACCAAGAGATCGTAAAAGACTCTAGTACCTGGACACAGCTGCTGTCCCTCAGTCGATGATGATGATGTCAGCGTGGCTGCTGCTCCGTGTGTCCCCGTGGACTCTAATGGGAGCGCTGGCAGGCATACTGGCAAGGCGGCCCGATCGCATTGGAGGCACTCAGCCACACAGTGATTCAGCTTATGCTGCAGATCTACTTAACCCTCACCCTTGCCGTATGCACATATCGGTGCTGTCTCTCTCTCTTTCTTTCTTTCTTTCTTTCATATTTTCTTTCCTCCCTTCTTTCTTTCTCTTACCCATTCACCCACAGACACGTAACTGTCAGTGTTAGATCTATTGTATGATGGCAAGAGATGAGCTCGACCAACTTGAATTACTGGCGGAATTGCCATGTTTCTAATCTCGTTATTTGGTCTGTGACAAGGTTAGAGAAGCTGTGTCCTTACATGGTCTCCGAAAAAAAAAAAAAACATTTCGGTTTTCTTCATCTAAAAACATTTCTGTCAACACTGCCAAAGAATAAGATTTTGATACTTCCTCAAGAATAAAATGTGTTTAGAGTCAGAGAATGTTCAACACTAACATCATGTGGTATAGCGTCAACATAGTGAAACATGAAATATAACATCTATAAAACACAGAAGGACGTTCCAAGAAAACGTCACTGCCTCACTCAGCGCCTACATAAACGCTTTACTGCACAACTTAGGAATCAGGCGAACATGCTTTTGTGTTTTAACAGTGATTCTTTAACACACCCAATCACACTGTTCGCTCGACCGCCATCGCTGTTAAAGTCTCATTCAAAAAGGCCCGGTCGTCATAGCAACCCCATCAACTGTTTCTCTGTTTAGTGTGGTCAGAAAACACACACACACACACACACACACACACACACACACACACACACATTTTAGTGGTGAGTATGTGTCCAAGAGTGATTTCTCTTCACCACTGTAAACATGTCATCTAAGAATTATCCCACAAGTAGACTAATCCCTCCTCTATGTAGCACTTTTTATCCCAGTTTATCCTGCCCTGGTTTATGTGTGCTATCAGAGACCGCACTGTTAAACAAGATAACACAGACGACAGTTAATAAACACTTCATGTTACAGTCAGGAAGATATGTCGAATATAAAGATACTTTGTGTCGCGAGTCGGCACTTAGACGGGAGCGTGTCCTGTACCAGTGGAAATATTCTAATAATAATAATAATAATAATAATAATAATAATAGCTTAGATTTATATAGCGCCTTTCTCAAACCCAAGGACGCTTAACAGATTTCATAGACAGACAGAACAGAAAAACAAAGTCAAGTAACAAAGACAACGGGAGTGACAAAACTAGACTAGGGGCCAAAGGCCTTAGAGAACAGGTGGGTTTTGAATGAATGAATGAATGAATGAATGAATGAATGAATGAATGGTCTTTATTGTCATTGCTATAGTACAGGTACCAAACAACGAAATTTGGGAGGGGGGGCTCCCCTGGTGCTAGGAAAAAAAACTAAAAACAAACAAAAAAAACAGGAAGGGAAAGGAGCTGGTTTACATAAATAAAGGCTATGTACACTATCCACTATACTATACTGTACAGGTAAGACGACTAGGGTTGTCATATTGCACATAGTGTTATTGCACATTCATTTAAAGTGTCGCAGTTTGCAGGCTTGAAATGTACACATTTGTGCCTCAGCACTACACCTGATTTTTTCAATCCAGCAGCTGCCATCAATCCGTCCAGACTGTCCAGGGCCCAGAACCTAGGTCTTTGCTGTGTTCAGGGCCTGGATGGCCCTGGGGTAGAAGCTATGCTTCAGTCTGTTTGTCCTTGCGGCCATGGTCCTGTACCGCGTTTTGAGGGCTGATTTAAAAGTGTCCAGGGTAGGGGCATTGCTAGAGTTCTCTTACTACGTGAATGGGTTGCTTCCATCATGACCATTACCAGTGCACTCCCTTGTCTTTCCCAAGTTTCTCCAAGTTTCCCTACATCACCCAAGATTTGGACTGACAGGTCAACCATGCTACATTGCGTTGAAGAGACGTGTCTTATTATGGTAACCACCTTTGATGAGGTCACTGTCATTTAAGGCGTAGAGGTTTAATATATGTATAGACATAACTCTGCTTGCCCCCCTTCGACCCTGTCTGTCTCTCTCTCCATGCCCCCCTTTAACCCTGTCTGTCTCTCTCTCTCTCTCTCTCCATGCCCCCCTTGTCCCCTGTCTCTCTCTCTCTCTCTCCCCCCCTTCTCCCCTGTCTCTCTCTCTCTCCCCCCCCTTCTCCCCTGTCTCTCTCTTTCTCTCTCTCCGCCCCCTTCTCCCCTGTCTCTCTCTCTCTCTCTCTCCGCCCCCTTCTCCCCTGTCTCTCTCTCTCTCTCTCTCCGCCCCCTTCTCCCCTGTCTCTCTCTCTCTCTCTCCCCCCCCTTCTCCCCTGTCTCTCTCTCTCTCCCCCCCCTTCTCCCCTGTCTCTCTCTCTCTCCCCCCCCCCTTCTCCCCTGTCTCTCTCTCTCTCTCCGCCCCCTTCTCCCCTGTCTCTCTCTCTCTCTCTCTCTCCCCCCCTTCTCCCCTGTCTCTCTCTCTCTCTCTCCGCCCCCTTCTCCCCTGTCTCTCTCTCTCTCTCACTCTCCCCCCTTCTCCCCTGTCTCTCTCTCTCACTCTCCCCCCCTTCTCCCCTGTCTCTCTCTCTCCCCCCCCTTCTCCCCTGTCTCTCTCTCCCCCCCCCTTCTCCCCTGTCTCTCTCTCTCTCCCCCCCCCTTCTCCCCTGTCTCTCTCTCTCTCCCCCCCCCCCCCTTCTCCCCTGTCTCTCTCTCTCTCTCCGCCCCCTTCTCCCCTGTCTCTCTCTCTCTCTCACTCTCCCCCCCTTCTCCCCTGTCTCTCTCTCTCTCCCCCCCCTTCTCCCCTGTCTCTCTCTCTCTCCCCCCCCCTTCTCCCCTGTCTCTCTCTCTCTCTCTCCCCCCCCCTTCTCCCCTGTCTCTCTCTCTCTCCCCCCCCTTCTCCCCTGTCTCTCTCTCTCTCCCCCCCCTTCTCCCCTGTCTCTCTCTCTCTCTCTCTCCCCCCCTTCTCCCCTGTCTCTCTCTCTCTCCCCCCCCTTCTCCCCTGTCTCTCTCTCTCTCTCTCCCCCCCTTCTCCCCTGTCTCTCTCTCACTCTCCCCCCCTTCTCCCCTGTCTCTCTCTCTCTCTCACTCTCCCCCCCTTCTCCCCTGTCTCTCTCTCTCTCCCCCCCCCTTCTCCCCTGTCTCTCTCTCTCTCCCCCCCTTCTCCCCTGTCTCTCTCTCTCTCTCCCCCCCCCCTTCTCCCCTGTCTCTCTCTCTCTCCCCCCCCCCTTCTCCCCTGTCTCTCTCTCTCTCTCCGCCCCCTTCTCCCCTGTCTCTCTCTCTCTCTCACTCTCCCCCCCTTCTCCCCTGTCTCTCTCTCTCTCCCCCCCCCTTCTCCCCTGTCTCTCTCTCTCTCTCCCCCCCTTCTCCCCTGTCTCTCTCTCTCTCCCCCCCCCTTCTCCCCTGTCTCTCTCTCTCTCTCTCCCCTGTCTCTCTCTCTCCCCCCCCCCCTTCTCCTCTGTCTCTCTCTCTCTCCCCCCCCTTCTCCCCTGTCTCTCTCTCTCTCTCCGCCCCCTTCTCCCCTGTCTCTCTCTCCCCCCCCTTCTCCCCTGTCTCTCTCTCTCTCCCCCCCCCCTTCTCCCCTGTCTCTCTCTCTCCCCCCCCTTCTCCCCTGTCTCTCTCTCTCTCTCTCTCCGCCCCCTTCTCCCCTGTCTCTCTCTCTCTCCCCCCCCTTCTCCCCTGTCTCTCTCTCTCTCCCCCCCTTCTCCCCTGTCTCTCTCTCTCTCCCCCCCCCTTCTCCCCTGTCTCTCTCTCTCTCTCCCCTGTCTCTCTCTCTCCCCCCCCCCCCTTCTCCCCTGTCTCTCTCTCTCTCCCCCCCCTTCTCCCCTGTCTCTCTCTCTCTCTCCGCCCCCTTCTCCCCTGTCTCTCTCTCCCCCCCCTTCTCCCCTGTCTCTCTCTCTCTCCCCCCCCCTTCTCCCCTGTCTCTCTCTCTCCCCCCCCCCTTCTCCCCTGTCTCTCTCTCTCTCTCTCTCCGCCCCCTTCTCCCCTGTCTCTCTCTCTCTCTCCCCCCCCTTCTCCCCTGTCTCTCTCTCTCTCCCCCCCCCCTTCTCCCCTGTCTCTCTCTCTCTCCCCCCCTTCTCCCCTGTCTCTCTCTCTCTCCCCCCTCTTCTCCCCTGTCTCTCTCTCTCTCTCCGCCCCCTTCTCCCCTGTCTCTCTCTCTCCCCCCCTTCTCCCCTGTCTCTCTCTCTCTCTCCCCCCCTTCTCCCCTGTCTCTCTCTCTCCCCCCCTTCTCCCCTGTCTCTCTCTCTCTCTCCCCCCCCCTTCTCCCCTGTCTCTCTCTCTCTCTCTCTCTCTCTCCCCCCCTTCTCCCCTGTCTCTCTCTCTCTCCCCCCCTTCTCCCCTGTCTCTCTCTCCCCCCCCCCTTCTCCCCTGTCTCTCTCTCTCTCTCCCCCCCCTTCTCCCCTGTCTCTCTCTCTCTCTCTCTCCCCCCCTTCTCCCCTGTCTCTCTCTCTCCCCCCCCCCTTCTCCCCTGTCTCTCTCTCTCTCCCCCCCCTTCTCCCCTGTCTCTCTCTCTCCCCCCCCCCTTCTCCCCTGTCTCTCTCTCTCTCCCCCCCCTTCTCCCCTGTCTCTCTCTCTCTCCCCCCCCTTCTCCCCTGTCTCTCTCTCCCCCCCCCCCTTCTCCCCTGTCTCTCTCTCTCTCCCCCCCCTTCTCCCCTGTCTCTCTCTCTCTCCCCCCCTTCTCCCCTGTCTCTCTCTCTCTCCCCCCCCTTCTCCCCTGTCTCTCTCTCTCCCCCCCTTCTCCCCTGTCTCTCTCTCTCCCCCCCCCTTCTCCCCTGTCTCTCTCTCTCTCCCCCCTTCTCCCCTGTCTCTCTCTCTCCCCCCCCCCCTTCTCCCCTGTCTCTCTCTCTCCCCCCTTCTCCCCTGTCTCTCTCTCTCCCCCCCCTTCTCCCCTGTCTCTCTCTCTCCCCCCCTTCTCCCCTGTCTCTCTCTCTCCCCCCCTTCTCCCCTGTCTCTCTCTCCCCCCCCCTTCTCCCCTGTCTCTCTCTCTCTCCCCCCTTCTCCCCTGTCTCTCTCTCTCTCTCCCCCCCTTCTCCCCTGTCTCTCTCTCTCCCCCCCCTTCTCCCCTGTCTCTCTCTCTCCCCCCCCTTCTCCCCTGTCTCTCTCTCTCTCTCCCCCCCCCTTCTCCCCTGTCTCTCTCTCTCTCTCTCTCCCCCCCTTCTCCCCTGTCTCTCTCCCCCCCCCCTTCTCCCCTGTCTCTCTCTCTCTCTCCCCCCCCTTCTCCCCTGTCTCTCTCTCTCTCTCTCTCTCCCCCCCTTCTCCCCTGTCTCTCTCTCTCCCCCCCCCCTTCTCCCCTGTCTCTCTCTCTCCCCCCCCTTCTCCCCTGTCTCTCTCTCTCTCCCCCCCTTCTCCCCTGTCTCTCTCTCTCCCCCCCCCCCTTCTCCCCTGTCTCTCTCTCTCTCTCCCCCCCCTTCTCCCCTGTCTCTCTCTCTCTCCCCCCCTTCTCCCCTGTCTCTCTCTCTCCCCCCCTTCTCCCCTGTCTCTCTCTCTCCCCCCCCCTTCTCCCCTGTCTCTCTCTCTCTCCCCCCTTCTCCCCTGTCTCTCTCTCCCCCCCCCCTTCTCCCCGGTCTCTCTCTCTCCCCCCTTCTCCCCTGTCTCTCTCTCTCCCCCCCCTTCTCCCCTGTCTCTCTCTCTCCCCCCCTTCTCCCCTGTCTCTCTCTCTCCCCCCCTTCTCCCCTGTCTCTCTCTCCCCCCCCCTTCTCCCCTGTCTCTCTCTCTCTCCCCCCTTCTCCCCTGTCTCTCTCCCCCCCTTCTCCCCTGTCTCTCTCTCTCCCCCCCCTTCTCCCCTGTCTCTCTCTCTCCCCCCCCCTTCTCCCCTGTCTCTCTCTCTCCCCCCCCCCTTCTCCCCTGTCTCTCTCTCCCCCCCCCCTTCTCCCCTGTCTCTCTCTCTCCCCCCCCCTTCTCCCCTGTCTCTCTCTCTCTCTCCCCCCCTTCTCCCCTGTCTCTCTCTCTCCCCCCCCTTCTCCCCTGTCTCTCTCTCTCCCCCCCCTTCTCCCCTGTCTCTCTCTCTCCCCCCCCCTTCTCCCCTGTCTCTCTCTCTCCCCCCCCCTTCTCCCCTGTCTCTCTCTCTCTCCCCCCTTTCTCCCCTGTCTCTCTCTCTCTCTCTCTCTCTCTCTCCCCCTTCTCCCCTGTCTCTCTCTCTCTCTCTCTCCCCCCTTTCTCCCCTGTCTCTCTCTCTCTCTCTCTCTCTCCCCCCCTTCTCCCCTGTCTCTCTCTCTCTCTCTCTCCCCCCCCTTCTCCCCTGTCTCTCTCTCTCTCCCCCCCCTTCTCCCCTGTCTCTCTCTCTCTCCCCCCCCCTTCTCCCCTGTCTCTCTCTCTCTCCCCCCCCCCTTCTCCCCTGTCTCTCTCTCTCCCCCCCCCCTTCTCCCCTGTCTCTCTCTCTCTCCCCCCCCCTTCTCCCCTGTCTCTCTCTCTCTCTCTCTCCCCCCCCTTCTCCCCTGTCTCTCTCTCTCTCTCTCCCCCCCCCTTCTCCCCTGTCTCTCTCTCTCTCTCTCCCCCCCCTTCTCCCCTGTCTCTCTCTCTCCCCCCCCCTTCTCCCCTGTCTCTCTCTCTCTCCCCTGTCTCTCTCTCTCCCCCCCCCTTCTCCCCTGTCTCTCTCTCTCTCTCCCCCCCTTCTCCCCTGTCTCTCTCTCTCTCTCCCCCCCTTCTCCCCTGTCTCTCTCTCTCTCCCCCCCCTTCTCCCCTGTCTCTCTCTCTCTCCCCCCCCTTCTCCCCTGTCTCTCTCTCTCTCCCCCCCCTTCTCCCCTGTCTCTCTCTCTCTCTCTCCCCTGTCTCTCTCTCTCTCCCCCCCCTTCTCCCCTGTCTCTCTCCTTCCGTGCCCCCCTTCTCCCCTGTCTCTCTCTCTCTCTCTCTCTCCCCTGTCTCTCTCTCTCTCCCCCCCCCTTCTCCCCTGTCTCTCTCTCTCTCCATGCCCCCCTTCTCCCCTGTCTCTCTCCCTCCATGCCCCCCTTCTCCCCTGTCTCTCTCCCTCCGTGCCCCCCCTTCACCCCTTGTCTAGTGCCCTATGTCTCTTTCTCCATGGGACTCCAGATTACGTCTAGGTCCCACTAATGGCTGGTGCCTAACTCAGCCCAGATGTGGCTCTCTCTCCCTCTCCCCTTCTCTCCCTCTCTCTCCTTCTCTCCATCCGATCCACCGTTCCCCTCTGCCCAGCTCAGCTCCCTGTATTACTGTCTGCCTCTCTGCCAGTGTCAGTTATGGTTTTATGGATCGAGCGAGTATGGAAAGAATCTCTCGTAATGAGAGAATGGGATTTTACTGTCCTGAATATTTCCTCAATAGAGTATAATAATATCATCTGGTTGTTCCATTCATCCCAGTGGAGAAGTCTGTTTGGACTTAACATAATTCATCATGAATTTGAGGTTTTCCCCCGCAAAGCTTATTTCTTATGTACAGTAGAAAATCTCAGAAAATGCACCCTTCCGTGCAAGATAGTTGGATGTATTAGCTATATCTCACTTTGCTTTGAAACTCATTGTGTGTGTGTGTGTGTGTGTGTGTGTGTGTGTTAGCCTCTAAGAGAGATGAGCTAATGAATGTGGGGGATGCTGGTCTCTAGGGAACTCTGTTGGAGAGAGAGGTGAGAGGATTGTGAAGTGCAGGGTGAGAGAGGGGATTTTGGGGTGGGTGAATGAGGTTGAAGGGGTTCGAGGGGGTTGAGCTAATGAACGGAGGTTGGGGATGGTGGGGGCGGGGTGGGGGTGGGGGGGTGCTCGGTGGTGAAGTGTTATTTTGGAGAGAAGGATACGGGCGTGCGCCAGCTGGCAGCGAGCGAGCGCTCTGCACATGTGTGTGTTGTTTGGGAGCGGAGGCCTCATTAGCACACTGGCTGCCCTGGGCCCTATAGTTTCCAGCTAATTAAGGCTCCAGCACA
Source organism: Nansenia antarctica (assembly GCF_963989245.1). NCBI lineage: Eukaryota > Metazoa > Chordata > Actinopteri > Argentiniformes > Microstomatidae > Nansenia > Nansenia antarctica. The sequence goes on along the minus strand of NC_137675.1, from coordinate 61,647,377 downwards.
CACACATGTGGGTGACACCTGGAGCCAAGATGGCGGCACTTCTGAGCCCCGCTCTCCTGGTGCATCATGGGAGAGAGTACGTATGCATACCGTGGGGGGGATCGGCTCCGTTTACGGAGTCAATCGCTCTCTCTATCAGCGCCTCCGCCTCTCTCTTTTTCTGAACGCAGGGATCAAGAGAGAAAGATGGATGGAGTGAAGAAACGCAGCGACGACAAAGTGGAGTTGCGTGAGCTCGGTTCACAAGGGAATGAGTTATTTCTGGATGGGAAGCTCCTGTCATCACTTTAGATGGTGTATATGATTCATGTTAGGCATCTACCTCATCTACACATGACTCCCGGTTTCACAGTTGTGATTCTACAGTATTGTTCTGCGTGGGTCTCCTTTACGGTGTATGTACGTACAATACAGAGTACTCTTTTTGGTACTTTAACTTTCCCTGGCCGACTCTACGTCATCCATATAGGGCTGGTATTTTTCCCGGAGGATGTCCATTGGAAGTGCGATTCAGCCTAGAACCGGGCTTGAACTAGAACTAGACTTATTTGTCTAGGAAACCGCCCCATCATGAACAGTGCAGGATGTCTGATGGTGTGACATCATAACACCCTCCCCTGGCCAGACCGAGGTGTTACTGGAGGTATTGAGAGAGCAGGGGGAAGAGAAGAACCATGAACCCCCGTCCCCCGTCCCCCGTCCCCATCAGTCCTTCCACAGTGAGGCCAGGGGGTGTGAGGTGTGACTGTGGTTCTTGTTGGTCTACTCTCCCCTGTGTTGTGTGGGTAATGAGGCGTTGGGGGCTGGTTTATTTGTTGAGTGTGTGGTTTTAGGGGGAATGCAAGTAGCTGGTGGCAGCAGTCTGTGTTTGTGTGTGAGTTGATGTTAATGTGTGAGTCCGTGTGGCAAGGGTGGGTTACGGAGTAGGTGTGGGTCAACTTCTTAGGGCATTGCACACATGCGCAAACACACATGCACACACACACACACACAAAGACACACACACGCACACACACATGCACACACACCTACACATGCACACACACATAAACACACAACTGAGCTGTGTGACCCTGCTTTACTCAGGGTTTCAGTTTGAGATGAATCATAGTGATGGTAAACAGATCCTGACAGCAAGTGGAATACCAAGCAGCTTAGGGAGTTAAGCTGTCATAGGAAATCTAAGTACAGCACCTCGGAGTTAGACCCCACGGTGGGGCTAGGACAGAGCTCAGAGCAGGCCCCCGGGGCCCCACCTCAACCTCAGTGGGCCTAAGAGACCAACCTCAGGGGGCGTAAAGGAAATGAACCATGGAGTGTGGGGCTGGTGCTATATCAATTAGGCTCGCCTGTATTCCCGGTCTCTGTTTTCTACATCTAATAATAACAGTTGTTAACGATCCCCGGTCAGCCAGCGCCGCTGTACATGCGAAGCGGGACTTTCTCAGACACCCCTGTGAGATCCAGACGGGCCCCTAGCCTCAGCCCACACAATGGTGGCCCTTTGTGACTAAGCCCTCGGCTCCTCCCCTACGTGTTCCTGTGAAGTGGTGAGATGTCCAGACTCAGGCAGCACACTCCAACGTTATCCTTCTCTCTTTCTTCCGTGGTGCGGTCGGTGTCACCATCTGTGTGTGTAATGCTATCCGCGGGGTGCGCGGAGGGGGGGGTGTCCATTTTAGAACCACTCAACACTTACCGTGGCACACCGAATCCCAAGGTCCATTTCCGTCCGCCTTTATGAAAAAGAAAAAAAAGTGGTTAATGTGGTGTCTGTGATGGGCCTTCGTAGTTGGAATGGAGGGCAGCTGCCTGCCTTTTACCTCAGGTTACAGGAACTTAGTAGGACACACAGGTGTACAGTACAGAACCTCTTGGTGTCCAAAGTGGTGGTTTTTCGTCCATCGGAGGTTAGAGAAAAAAAACTAAATGCAACCTTTCCCAGAACGGCCCATGTGCAGGATTGATGGGAGAGAGATGGGAACTGTGCAGGGCTGTGAAATCTGGTTAACACATGGCTAACAATCGCTGATTCCATCTCAATCCGAAGCCAAATTAGATCATCTCACGCTAATTGAGTTTCTGAAGACAAGGGGTCCTGTGACAGTTTGTGGTTTCAAGAGAGAGAGCGCTGAGCTCCCCTCTGACTGAAGTCGTTGATGGTTTTCGTAATTCGGCGTTTGAGGGTCTATCACAGTTGGCGGTTTATTGGAGAGGCGAGCTATTTTTCGCGCAGGAGACTGGGCTGTTTGTTAATGCGGAGGGAAATAGGCTATTAATCACAATGTCTGTCAGTACCCGTACGCACTGGTGGAAAATGCCATGGGTCAGCAATAGTAGGTTGGGAAGTGAAAGGGATACCCAATGTATTACAGTAGAATGACCATAGACCTCAATATAGTGCATGATTGTGCAATGACATCGTCTTTACCTAATGACTGTTTGGTTTAACAGGCATACCATTTGGGAGCAAGTTACCATTTTTGTTGGATTCTCTGAAGGAAGTACCCATTGCCACCACATACATACCACATACATGACTTCATAGTAAACATCAGACAAACCCAAGCTGAAACAGAACTGCAGAATAAAGTGTTACCCTATAGATTTATATAATGTGACCAGCTCTATGTAAACACACACACACACACACATACATACATATAGGTCTACATACCTTGCACATCTGTGCCTCACAAGTGAAGCTCTCAGAACCAGAATGTGCGCGGGAGCACTTTGAAGACGCAGGCCTCTCATGTGGCTGCGGGGGAATTAAAGGCAGCTAACCGTAGCCGTAGCAATTATGAAAGAGCTGTAAATGACAACAGGCATTAGAGAAGCAGGACGGGCTGCGAGGGGCTGAGCTCCTCCATGTGTGTCTCTCCCACAGCGTGGGTGTCACTCCCCGTATGTCAGCTGCTGTTGCTCTCCTCACCTCAGGAAACCCCCCCCTGAAACCTCTCTTCAGAGACCTCTTTGTCTTAATTCAGCAGATCTGGTGCGCAGATCCTCATACTGTACCCTCCGCCCCCCCCCCCAGGTTACAAAGTAGTCACCCAGCATCAGCATCTTTTTTGTCCAGCCCCATATATCTGCCATTGTATTAAAGGTCCCATATCATGAAAAACTCTACTGCTTGTGCACACACATTTGGTTCTCTCTGATGGGCCTACTGACCCACAAACTGCGAAATAAAACAAGTCAGTCAGTTTTTTGTGGAAAACAGAAAACATGCTATTCAGCAAATCATTTTTAATGTTTAATTTCTTTTGCTGTTTAGCACTAGCGAATGCTAACAGCTGAGGTCATATATTAGATGTAATTTTCTAGAAAGTTACTGGCGTTGCTGCAGGATCAACATCAATAATGTTTATGGTATTAGTTTAAACTGCAAGAATTCCTTTGCTGGCAGCGTTGTGTAACTTTGATTAGCACCCAGCAGCTAACTTGCTCAGACCCTTGAAGCATTTCTGACACACACAGTAGCTTGAATAAAGTGTAAAGCAACCTAATAACACACACAAGCTCAGTGGTAACAATTCACAATTAAACAGAAACCTTCCCTTTTCTTGTAAACTGATACAAATCCTTTCCAAACAACTCCTCTGAGAAGTTAAATGACAGTAGAGCATCACTCGCTGGCGTTCAACATGTTAAATCCATAACTCTGGCAATCCTTTGGCTCATTTGCATTTAAAGCTGAACACACAGAAACAGCCCATCGAGAACATGACTGAAACAGAGGCATGCTAAAATGCCTTCAGATCAAATATTGATATGATAATTTCAGCAAAAAACATGTTTTGACATGTTTTGAGGACCCTAGAGACCTATATTAACTTGTTGAAAAAGAGTATAATATGTGACATTTATCCCGTTTAGCTGACGCTTTTATCCAAAGCGACTTAAATTGCAGTGAGAGCATACTTGCTCTACCAACTGAGCCACAGAGGACCATATTAAGATCAAACTACCCAAACTTCCAGAAATGTCCATTGTCCTAAATACAACCACTCTGACCCTCAAGTCCTGCCTCAAGTGTCCCTCTGGAGTCCTGTTTGACCTCCAGTATTGTGCTGCTCTCCGGTGCTTCAGCAGCAACACCCATGGCCTTGCAGAGTCAAGACCAACATCTCTGGCCTAGTAGAAGTCTCCAGGGTTCCAGCAGACCACGGCCAGCCCGTCCCCAGGCCCCAGGATGACCACAGCCTAGCTGGCTGGCTGGCTGGTCTGTCTGGCTGGCTGACTGGCTGGTCTGTCTGGCTGGCTGGCTGGCTCTTTTTCTGTGGCCACACTGGCCAATTAGCACAGTGGCTAAATAATCACAGCCTTTCTCCCCACTTCTGTGTTTTATTTTACTTCACACTGTAATTCAACTGATTTGTAGGCCTGGGCAAATATCACAAAGTGACGACATCTCACTGCATCACTAAGGGCTATGTCCCTAGAGGGCTGAGGCAGGCTCAGGGCTGGAGCTCGGACAGCCAGTAGAGCGCTGCTGAAGGTCTGGATGTGGGCTTCATATCTCCTCTGATACCATATATCCTGCCAGACCCTGACGAAATTACCAGTGGGATTGGTGGTTTGTGAATTTCCCATAACTCCCATAACTCCCCTTGAGACCCATCGACGTTATCAGCCACACGTAACGGATGATTTGATGATATTAAAAATGTATCGCTAGACGTACTCTAGTTTATCTGCTTAGCAGATGACCTGCCACTCCTAAGCGGTCATCTAAAATAAAAACCTGGTTCAGCAAAGTAATTTTTTTCATGAGTCACCGTGAGTGGTCAGAAAAAGCGGCATGGCGATCCAACTCGCTAATGGTTTTTACACCCGGCGATTTCCTCAGCAAACACACGTACCGGATTAGATTACTGTACCTCCGTCAAAGACTTAATCAGCGCTGCTCGGGCCGGACGTTCCTGCACCGGCGGGGACAAGATGTGCTTTTTGGCCGTGCCTACGTGCGCACTTACATGCGTTATTGTCACCTGACGCTTGTCCCGGAAACGCGCGGTTGAAAGGCTGTTTACCATAGAAGGACGGCGACCAAAACCCTGAAATTGGCTGCCCTTTCCAGAAGTCTCTCTCCCAACTGCGTTTGGCTGAGCTTGGTGTTCAGACCTGCACACACACACACAGAAGGGCCTAGGACTATTTCTGAAAGGGCCATGTTGGCAGCACGAAAAAAAAACAACAAGACACCAATCGGAAGAGGTGTCACGCGTTTACCACCCTATCCCACCAGTATAGGTTATCCAATAGGGGTGGAGGGGAGGGGAGGAGGAGGGGGTGTTATTTGTGTGGGGGATGTATGTACTGCACCATTTGACGAATGTTTAGCCTCAGTGATGTAAAGTAGATCATAAACTACCGACCTGCCTTTGCAATACCTGTCATCACGGCATAATAGTCTGCCTTGTTTGTTTACCTTTCTCTAATGAGTGTGGGTCAAAGATGAAGGAGGAGGGGGATGGAGCCCCCAGGAAATAAAAGAGAGTAGCAGTATGGAGGACGAGTGCCAGCTACTGAAAACCTACACCGGTGAGAAAGTCGGCCCTCAGAGCTCCCCGTTCAGCACTCAAGTCGACCGGAGCAACTTCCATTTTCCAAATTGTATTTTTAGACACCCGCGGACAAACCGCACAACATATGCAGCCTCCACACACTGCGGACTCAGCTGTGACCTCCCTTCTATCTCTCCTTATCTCTATTACACCACTCTCTCTCTCTCTCCTCCCCCCTTCTCTCTCTCTTTCTATATTTCCTTTAATGAAGCTTGAAGGGGGGGGTGGGTGAATCTCCTTTCAGAGCTTACCCTCCTCTCTTCCCCTACTTTTCCCGTCTGTTTTATTTTTCCACTAGGCGTAATGATCCTGAAGGCCAGTGTTTTTCCTGCCCACTGAAAACACAGTGACGTCTTTGCGGCGGGCAGCCGGGTGGTGATCAATCTTTCAGAAAGTCCCTTTAGCGAACAGAAACTGACCCAGCTGTCCATCACACACGAGAGAGACCTGTAATTGACTAGAAAGAAAACTCCCTGCTTGTTCCAATAAGAGAGCCGTAGGTTGTAAGTAGGGCACCTGACTAACACACTGTACTGTATTTTCTCAGGGATTGAGCACTTAACCTCAGGAGAAATAGTCCCTTGCTTCTTGACCTGTGTTTAGTGAAGACCCCTTTGGATGAAATGTAGGATTCTATGGCGTCAGGAAATTGAAGGGTTTTCCCTCCATCTGGCAAATGTTTGGGGAGTCTGTTTTGTTTGAAACGGAGGGATCCCCTGCTTACATGACACGTATCGGAGGGCTGGGCTGGCCAAGGGAATCGTTTTCTCCACTTCTCGCCAATCCCCCCACCTCTCCATGTTCCATCCATCCTCTCCTTTCTCCTCCACTCCAAACTTGTTCCCAGGAAGGCCGTGGGAAGACTGTCCGGGAACAACAACTCGTAGAGGGAAAAGGCTTCTGGATATCCCATTCAGGCTGTATACTATATTTATCCCAGGATCAGTCGGGCCGTATCAGTATTCCTCTCCTGGGCCCTGAGGCCTGGGGTTTGCAGTCCGCAGCCATGCCCCAGAGCTCCTCCTCATTGTCCCTCTGGCTCATATCACAAGGAGTTTTTTTTTTTGTGTTTTTTGTTTTGTTCCAGCAGTATTTGTAACTCTTACTTGCAGACAGGGGAGAGTGAGGGGGAGGGAGGGAATGGCCTGAGGGCATAGTAAACAAATGAGCCAGAGAGGATTGGGAGAGATAGCCGTCGACGCTTAAGTAGGACAAAAAGGTAAAAGACCTGTGGTAAACGGCTCCAATTTTAAGCTCCAGTTTGTACGTGTGCACACATTGATGTGTAACCAAACACTCCCATATATATTAGTGTGTCAGGGTGGTTTGACCTAATGTACACCCAAGGTCAAATCTCAAATCATTGCTATTGCAGCTGCACCTCGCCATCATCTAAGCTTTATAGGCCGTGCTCCCTTTCAGTTGTCTCGCTGCATGGCTCTGATGTTAACCACTCATTTTAATTTCCAAGAAGAAGAGAAAAAAAAAAAGGCTGGAGGAAGAAGGAATGGGAGGTTGAAAAAGCGAAGGCTCTGTGGGTTCTGGGGAGTTTTGGGAGAAAGGAAGGGAGCTCGAAAGATGGTTCCAATTAACGGTGAAAATGTGGCGGTAGGCGGGAGAGGAAATGAAAGAATAAAATGGCTGGTTTGATTTTCATCTTTGATCTCCATTCCCCCTTTTTCCTCTCTTTGTCCCTCCTGTCCCGTTTCTAGGAGCCCAAGCTACTGTGAGAGGGAACACAATGACACGAAGTACTCTCTTCTATGTCTGAAGTGTACACTAAATGGGGCATCAAAGAAAAGGGGCACAAGAAAAAGTTAAAGTAATTGGTGAAAGGACGAATTACCCAAACATGAAAAGAGCAATGGGGATCTTGGTTAGCCTAGATGAAAAGAAAAGAGAGATAGTTATTGATTAGAGGGGAAATAAAAGAAAAGAAGGATGGCTCCATCATTAGAGAGGGAAGAGGGAAAATGAGGAGCGGGTTGAGGGGATGTTGGTGTGTTGTGCGTGCATTTGTGTGCGTGTGCGTGCGTGTGTGTGTGTGTGCGTGTGCTTCTGTGTGTGGGTGTACACACACATTAGGACCGGTCACTGACTGCAAGTAGAGCGAGCTAGTAATCAGGCTCCTCTTCCACCGCAGGGCCTCTGTGACGCAGACCAGGCAGGAAGACTCCGCTCCTCTTAATCAGAACATGGAGTCGTTGTATTAGGATCTCCGGAACGGACACGCTGTCAACACTACAGTGCTGCACAAACCACTGTACCGAGCTGCAGAGTTATCGGTTAGACATAGTTCAGGTAATGGAGTAGAATGTTTATGGAAGTAGCTCCTTGTTATCCATTAGGAAAAAAAGCAGCCAAGTTAAACCATTTC
>NC_137675.1:61599052-61634052 GCF_963989245.1 Nansenia antarctica | reverse complement strand
CTCTTCTCTCAGTCCCGCCATAAACATAATTATAATGACTTTAATAGATCCTTCTGGCCCGGTTGTAATCAGTCAACTTTACTATTGGTCTCGATTGCAACCAGCTTTCACAGTAAACACAGACGACGTCATGTCGATTATCCAGGCTCACTGTGTTTCCTGTCAGGTTACTGGGTAGGAGGGGCCTTCCTGTCACCCCCCCCCCCCCCATCCCCATAAGCAATTAAACATGGTTTAATCTAGGTTGGGATTGGTTTGGGCCAGAAGTAGTGAGGGTGCGTAGACCTAGCTTGTCAGTGTATCACTGAACTGACAGGGAGAACCTGCAAGGGTCATTTGGTATGGATGCAGCATGACTAAACTATAAACTCGGCGAGGGTTTAGAATTTCATCCTCTTAATTGCCGGCAGTCGCTGTGAAGGTTCCGCTTACCCCCCTCCCACACACACACACGCGCACACACATATGCCGCCACCACCCCACATCACCATATCATCATCCCTAACCTCAGGGCGGCTCTCTCTCTCTCTCTCTCTGTCTGTCTCTCTGTCTCCCTCTCTCTTTCTCTCTCTCTCTTTCTCTCTCTGCTGGCTGAGGTGAGGCTGATGTAAATAGATCTTTAACCCAAGCCTGTGTTGCTGATTGGGGTGGATAGACAGTCCTTGGAGAGCTGACCTGAGTGTTTTGCTAACCGAGTCACAGGTTAAACAAAGGCCTACCTCTGAGGCAGCTATTGATGGGAGACTGCTTTGTCAGAGCCATGGAGAGGGGGCAGGTTTCAGAGCTGGCAGGTCTGTGGTGCGTTGAGGGGGGAGGGGGGGAGGAGGGGGGAGGGGGGGAGGAGGGGGGGGGGTATGAGGTGTGGATGAATGGTGTGGTTAGGAGTCAGGGTGGGTGGGGGATTTGGGTGATGCCAGACCGCCTCTCCGGCCCTGGTTTGAGGTGTCTGCCATTGGGCACGCCCTACTCTGGCTACTACTCCCCAACACCCCCCACCTCCCCCACCCTCAACTCTTCCACCCTCCCTGTGTTGACTCTCCTAGTCCTCCTGCCCTTGGCTCTGTGTGTGTTTGTGTGCCAAGACCGGGGTCGTGCCTGGGACCAGGGTGCAGTCATCCGGTGTAATCGATCCGAAACCCTCTTTAATCAACAGGATCGAGGGGAGCCTCTCACTCTCTCCATAAAGGAGCCTGCGTTTGCGAGAACAGAACAGGCCTCTCTTCTTTTTCTTTTTTTTCCCCCCTCGGCGCTACAATCAAACACAGATGCACCGCTCCTAGCCGGATTAGTGACAGCTGCTCTGCTAACCGAACGAGAGCGGCAGCAAAACACTGGAGAAAGGTTGTGTTTGTGTTTGGCCCGGGTAGGTCCAACAGTAGTTTGATATTTTTCGTTTTGCTTGTGTTTTTCTTTCTGTCAGCTCGTTTGTGTGAATAATTTTGGACCCTCTATTGTGTGGTTCTAACTAACTACCCCGCCCACGGTTGTGGTTCTAGCCTGACCGGGGGGCTGTTGAGCTCAAGGCCAGGTCGTTTATTCCCCTGGAGGGGGTGGGGGGTGGGGGGGGGGGCTTAGGACGTGACCGCACACGCACCGTCAGAGAACTTGAATTTCGGAGCTGGTTGAGGCGCTCTGACAGTTGAAACGCGGTCCTGGAATCTGTTAGTCATTTGGGGTTTTAGCTTACGCTCTGGTAAGGGGGTTAGGACAGGAATAGAGGATGATGGGGGGGTGGAGGGGTGGAGGGAGAGGAGGAGGGGTTCTGAAATCCCTTCATTTTTTAAATTCATCGTCTCAGTTTGGGTTTATGGGCTTTCAGTGGAAACTCGTGTGCCGACCCCCAACCCCACAAACCCCCCCAACCCCCACCCCCGTAGCGGCTCTCTCTCTCTCCCATTCTGCCCCTCCCCCCTCCCCACCCTCCCCCCTCATGTGGTGGACTTGGGGAGCAAGGTCTTTATTATTCCGGAGCCTGACTAAGCCGTCCGAAAACGCACCCCTCTTTCAATGCACCCTTTCTCCTTACCTGGCGACCTCCTCCTCCTCCTCCTCCTCCTCCTCCTCCTCCTCCTCCTCCCCGTGCTCTCCTCCTCACACCGGGCAGGACTGACAGGAGCAGGACTTTGAAGGTTTCTGTGATTCAAATTAAGTCGCTTTTTTACAGAACGAAAAGGGGGGTAATGGAGTCTTTCACCGCCGGTAAAAATACATGGAAATATGTGCCGGTTGGCAGGGGAATAACTAATATAATTCTCTGAGGGTTTTGATTTCATCCTGCAGGTATTTGCACAGCGTCCCGGGGCTAAGAAGGCTCTTTTGTGTGAGGTTGCCACAGAAGGAAAAACAGAAAATGCCCCCCACCCCTTCTCCACCTCCACCTCCTCCTCCTCCTCCCCCTCCCCCTGTACCTTTCTATATTTTCTTTTCATGGTTTGGATTATGATTTCATGCAGACAGCGTTGGAACCATTTGTCGTGGCAGCTATTATCCCTACGTGGCAGTATAACGTGTCTTAATGCTGTGTAAAGGTAATTGCTTATAAAAATGACTCACGCTGGAAGGCTTTTGGAGCCGCTGAGCAGGTCTCCACGTCCGCGTGTCGGTGTGTTTCTGGTCGGCTGTGTTGGACCGTCTCGATGGAAGCCAGGAGGAGGCCCGGTTTTGCACTTGCAGCTGCAGCATTTGGAAGGAATGCGCTCCACTCATTTCCAAATGAACTCGGGGCGATCCAGTGTAATGGAATAGGCCTTCACCATCCTCTGCACCCTCCCAAGTACATTTCAACACTTTCTCCTGCCCCGCTCCCCAGGGTGGATATTCAGTAGCTGATCTGATGGAGACATTAGGAGGAGGCGTAGGTGGGCGGCGGGGAGTGGAGGGGTGGGGGAGGTGGGGGGGGAGGGGGGTGTTGGCAGAGGACACGGGCTAAAGTGAAAACAGCACGGGCCTTATTCACAACACATGGATGCGATGCAAGGAGATACTTAAACAAGCTCCCATTATGTGTCATTGCAAGGAGATACTTTGGACGGGCCCTCACTGGAGAATCTAGAGAACCTTTATTTACTCTCTCTCCTTCCCTTGCCTCTGCCCCCCCCCCCCTCCCCCAATCTCCACCACTTCTTCCCTCTCTCTCTCTCTCTCTCTCTCTCTCTCTCTCTCTCTCTCTCTCCCTCTCTCTCCCTCTCTCAATGCCTCTCTGTGTTGGAGTCATTACTGCCTCTCGTTTCACCAGAGGGAGGAACTACTGTGGTGTAGAGCTCCTGTTTTTAAATGATGCCTTTTGGACGCCAGTCCTCTGTTGAATGGCCGCCCTCTCTCTCTCTCTCTCTCTCTCTCTCTCTCTCTCTCTCTCTCTCTCTCTCTCTCTCTCTCTCTCTCTCTCTCTCTCTCTGCGGTCGTGGAAAGAAAAAAAGTGAGGGAGACGGAGGGACGTGTGTTTTCCATTATGGCGGTTTCCTCTGGCGTGCCCCCCCCTGCAGCCTGGGGTCCTACTGCCTAGTGTACGCCAGCCTGCACTGAGTGGCAGGTTGTCAGGGTGTACCTCTCATTGACTCGCATGCACACACACACACACACACACACACACACACATATGATTCTCACACACACACACACACACACACATGATTCTCACACACACACACACACACACACACACACACACACACACACACATACATACATACATACATGAGAGAACTCAATAGAACCCATTGTAGATAAAAAATAGACTTACTGATGCACAAAGCAGACACACACACACACACACACACACTTGTATAATTCATATCATATGCACACACACACACACACACACACACACACACACACACACACACACACACGTGGTGTGTACTGTACACCAGCCAGGGGCCGTTTCCATAGAGGGGCCAACGATGATGCATAGCTGTGTCAGGGCTGGCGTGTCCCCCGGCCCAGCTCTGTGTAACCTCCACACTCATCCACATCTGCTCCTCCGTCCCCCCTCCTGTCAGCCGGGGCCCAACTTTCCCTCTTTTCTGAATTGTTTTAACGCGAGGAGGGTTGAGCACGCTTTTTCCAACGTTGACTATTTAATAGAGAGAGCGGAGCAGGCCTGCCTCATCCCCCTGTGTTATTTTATTATCCTTTCCAGTCAGTCATCCCGGGTCCGTCCTCCACTGTAGGGAGCTCGCAGGGGAAACCATTCATTAGCGGAGGTAATGTGTGATTGTAGGTTGTTGACAGGTGGGCTCTGCGTGCTCCTGGATGATGTCACCTCCCGCGGGGGGTGGGGGGGGCTCTGTCTGTCCTGCCAACCAGAGAGCCGCTCGGCTGGAAACACGCTAGTGGCAGTGAGGCGGGAGGTTATGTGCCACGCTTGATTAAATGGGGAAAGTGTTCAGAAGTTCAGTTTGAGTGTGCGTGTGTGTGTGTTGCGTATGTGCCCCTGGTATAATTAGTCATTTGACTAGCTGATGCTCCAGTGCCCTGCTGTCTTGGCTCAGTCTTACTTGTTCTTTTGCCCCCGGCTGAGAGACCTCAGGATCTGTGTGCGCGCGTGTGCTGGGCAAGAGAGTGTGTGTGTGTGTGTGTGTGTGTGTGTGCGCGTGTGTGTGAGCTGGAGAATGTGTTTTCTGGAGTGTGTGTGACGGTTGAGAGACTAGTAGAGAATGGAGAGTCGGAGGAGACGGAACAACAACAGTGGTCGTCCGTCTGGTCTCCATGGAAATGTTATGACAACACAGCTCCTGCACCTGCTTGGACTCCATATGCCTCAGCCAGTGAGGTGGTGGTGGTGGGGGGTGGGTCAGAGGACTGTGTGGGCTTTAACCAGATTAAAAAAACCTCATCAAAATGTAATTGGTGGTAGGTGGGGGAGGGGGGGGGGGTTGGGCAGGGGGGGGGGGGGGGGCAGAAAGGAAGGAATTTGCTCATTGTTAGAAGAAAGGGAGAGAAGAAACGGTAAGTGGGGAACAACGGAGCGCTGCTCTTGAAGAGTTCCTGGGCTTTCCTTGTGGCTCTGCGTGGATTGGAAGGTCCTCCGCATGGAGCTTTTCTAGCATTCAGGAAGGTCAGTTAGTCAGTGTGTTATTGTCAGGCCTCTGTGTCTGCCTGGGAGGGCTAGAGAGAGGGGGGGGGGGCGGAGGACTCTTCATTCAGGCTGTTGAAGTCGTAAGTGTGTGTACACTCTGCGGTCCCTTTGCCACATTGTGTCAAATGTTTTTTCTTCCACAAAAGATGATGAGGTTAGCAGAGTACACCATCGCGGGTTGTTGATTTTAAAGTCACATGTTTCGATTTAGCACAATCATGGCACTTTTACGTTTCAACACAATGTGCCGTTCCACACTCCGAACAGGAAGTCAATCAGGAAACAATCAAATTAGCACTGGTGCTCACCCACTTGGTCATGGCACAGGTCTGTGGTAAATGGACCTCGCAGTGTTACTGCAAGCATGACTGCAGCCTAACATACTTATAATGACGGTGTTTCCCCCCATGTGGTCCATGTGCTCAACCAGCCCAGCCCTACCTCCCATCCCAGTCCTCTCCAGCCCCTGCCCCTTATCTGGGGTCGCTGTTCCAGTGTGCACTCCGGAGAGACAGAGAGAAAGAGACAGACACACAGAGAGAAAGAGAGACACAGAGAGACACACACACAGAGAGAGAGAGACACAGAGAGAGAAAGAGAGACACAGAGAGACACACACACACACACACACACACACACACAGAGAGACACAGAGAGAGAAAGAGAGAGACACACAGAAAGAAAGAGAGAGACAGAGAGAGAGAGACAGACAGAGACACAGAGAAAGAGAGACAGACAGAGAGAGAGACACAGAGAGAGAGACAGACGCAGAGAGAAAGAGAGAGAGAGAGAAAGAAAGAGAGAGAGAGAGAGACAGAGACATAGGACACAGGTGTCCTTAACACAACAGCCCAAGCGTGAGTCTAGAGACAGGCTGGAGGGGCTGCATTCCTGTAGCCAACGAGTCATATGATGCACACACACACACACACACACTCACACACACACACACACTGTCATCTACACAGACACATGTCAAACTGTGCACACACAGACATTGACTGCTAACATGTCTGGACCGGTGTGTCATCTGTCAGTGTTTCAGTACACACAGACCATGTCAAAACAACATACATCATCTCTCCACTGTAGTAGGACAGGTTGAGGAGCAAATGCAGGCTTATTGTTGTGTGTGTGTGTGTGCGTGCGTGTGTGTGCGTGTGTGTGCGTGCGTGTGCGTGTATGCGTGTGTGCGTGTCTGTCTGTCTGTCTGTATGTGTTTGTGCGTGTGCATGTACGTATGTGTGTGTGTGTGTGTGTGTGTGTGTCTGCGTGTACGTGTACGTGTGTATGTGTGTGTGTGTGTGTGTGTGTGTGTGTGTGTGCGTGTGTGCGTGTGCATGCCCTCTACTCTGTATCGGACAGGCCATAAATCCCTCAGACAGTCTGAATTGCACAAGCATCTGCCAATATATTTCCGAGCGCCAAACAGAGTCCCTCTCTTCCCCTTTTATGTGACTGGCTTTTCTGGAACGAGGGAGTACTAAATCACACAACCAGTGAAGTATGTGTCTCTGAAGGAGAGAACTTTTTATCATTCGTTTTCCCCAGTGACTTTTTATTTTACGATCTGCTTAAGGCTGCCAGTTAGCCTCTGTCTCTGTCATGACCCATATTCAGGAGAAAAGAGTTTATGACTGTAGTGTGGCTCATCACTCTGGTGCTTTTTCGAGTCAAGTCGTAGGACAGGATATACTACGATGATGAATGCTATTCCACTGTTAGTACCTATAGTATTTCACCTAGGGCTAAAAAGTCCCTCTCTGTTCTCCAGTGGTTCTCTCTCTCTCTCTCTCTCTCTCTCTCTCTCTCTCTCTCTCTCTCTCTCTCTCTCTCTCTCTCTCTCTCTCTCTCTCTCTCTCTCTCTCTCTCTCTATATATATATATATATATATATATATATATATATATATATATGTATATATGGGCACTGGGCACTGGGCACTTTATTACATATATAAATATATATTTATAACACTATACTAATACTGGGTAGGGCCTCCCTTTGCTCTCAAAACACTGCGCACTGAAGAACACTGAACTCATTTGTCATGTTCATGAAACCAGTTTGAGACGCTTTGTGACATGGTGTATTTTCATGCTGGAAGTAGCCATTAGAAGATTGGTCTATTGTGGCCATGAAGGGATGCACATGGTCAGCAACAATACTCAAACAGGCTGTGGCATTCAAGTGATGATTGATTGGTATTGGCCCAAAGTGTGCCAAGAAAACATTCCCCACACCATTGCACCACCTCCACCAGCTTGGACTGTGTGCAAGTGTTCATAATAAAGTGTTCGGTGAGTGTATATATACTGTATATATATAACTTGAAAACACGCCTACTACATATTTCACCAAGGGGACACCCCAGAGAAAGAAAGAGGCCCTCGTTCAGAAAAATATTTGAGGGGGCATTTTTTTTTCTTCCCTTCACAGGCCAGTAGGACAATACGGGTGTGCTGTTGGACCACTCAGACAGACAGTCCTGGGTGGTGCGATGGGGGAAAAGGGTGAAAACACAGACGTTTTACGGCTTGACAGACACTCGTGCACGCACACACACACACATGAACACTCACACAGGGCCTCAGCTGAGCAGGGATGGCTGCCTGACGGGCGTAGACATAGACAGAGCTGAGGGGGCCTCCTCTCTCCCCAGGCAGGTGCCGACCCCCCTCTCCACCTCTCCGTGGGCCGGCCACCACGGCCCCCCGCCACCACAGCCCCCCGCCACGCTCCACTGCCGCTCTGTGCCTGTGGGACTCACAGCTGGCCAGGGTGCCGCTTCACCACCGTTTTCTGACATAACATGTATTCTCCACTCTCTCTCCTGCATGACTCTCCCACAGGCACGACACACAACACGCTCACTCAGCCTTGATACTCCCAACACCCGCTCTCGCTAATGCTCGAATACACACACGGATATGCATGAACACACACACACACACACACACACACAGACACACACACACACACACACACATAACTCTAGAGCCCTATCTTTGTGTGATCTGGGGACTGCCACAGGTTCTCTTATGACCCGAGTGGACTTTGTACTGTTTAGCCAGTGTGTGTGTGTGTGTGTGTGTGTGTGTGTGTGTGTGTGTGTGTGCGCGTGTGTGTGTGTTGGCCTGGCTGAGGGCTCTGATGGACCGCCGGGCTCCTTCCAGAGCCGCCAGAGGTCAGTCACCTGACAGAGCCTGGGGATCGTCAGAGAGCCTCGGCCAGAGAGCCTCCCAGCTGGGTCTGGCCTGGGTGTGGTCCAGTACGTCTCTGGTGCTGCCCCACAGGGGTGTGTTCCGTCTCGTGTTTGGCTGGACAAAACGGACAGTATCTGGAACCGAGGAGAGAGCGAAGACGAAACGTCACCGTTCTCTAGCCAGGTTCTGGATCAGCCCGGTCGGAGCAGGTCTCGGTTCCTCCCTCCCCTCGCGGCCTCCCTCCTCTTTCCTGCTGAGCCCAGGCCTTCTCACGGATCACGGATCGTCCCCAGAACTGACCCGTGACCAATGCCGCCCTCACATCAACGCAGGGACTTTCCCCCCCTCCCCCCGCTCTCTAAGTATATACCTCCATCCCGCTCCACCTTTTCCTATTTCAATCTCTCTCTCTCTTTCTCTCTCCGTCCTCCTCCCCTGCCGCCTCTCTCTCTCCTCTTTTTTTTTTCTTCTCCTCTTCTGGCCACGATGGAGAGATAGACGGAGGGATGGATGGATGGAGGGATGGAGGGAGAGGAAAGGGGGACTACTCTGGAGCCGTGGTGCTGCCTCCCCGACCACACGTGGCAAACACAGGCTCTGTTAAAAGACATGAGGTCCTTGAATAACACACGCACACGAGCCTCTCCAGCCATACATTTCAAACCACCTCCTTGGAGCGGGCCCCAGATAAATAGATAGCTGCCCGAGGGAGGGAGGGAGGGAGGAAGAGAAAGAAAGAGAGAGCGTGGAGCTGGCACAGCCTGCTCTATGCATGACCTTTCGTGGGTTAGTGGGTTTGTGTATTTAAATTACATCCCTCATGGGGAAAAAATATGTGGCGGTTGAACTGCCTGGAGCCCCCCACCTCTCTGCTCTCTCCCTCATTCTCTCCTTCATTCTCTCTCTCTCTCTTTCTCTCTCTCTCTTTCTCTGTCACTCTCCTGTCCTTTTTCTCCTTCTCTCCTTTCGTCTTTCTCAACTCCCCTTCTTATCTCTATCCTTCATCTCTCTCCACCCCACCTCCCTTCCCTCTCTCACACCCTCCCCTATGCTGGTATGCTGTGCCGTGGATGGTAGATGCATTTAGCCTCCTGGGCCGAATGCTGTGGTTGATGTGGAAGTGATGGATGAAGGAGGAGGGAGGGGGGGGGGCGGGTGGAAGCTCTACACCCAGCCCCCCCCCCCCGCCCCAGCCACAGTGGGCCCTGTTTGGGCTGCATGTGCACTTTCCACTGGGCAGACCGACCGACCGACCGACCGACCGACTGACCGACCGACTGACTAACTGTTTGTCTGTCCAGCTTTGGAGCTCAGCAGTCCTGGCCACAGCCACAGCCGCAGCCCAGCCACGCCGGTCAGAGCACGCAGGCACGCGGCCTAGCAGGCGCCCCTGTTTGTGTTTTGGATCGTGCGGTGGCGCTAAGGCGAGTCGGTCCGTGGCGCCTAAGGCGAGTCGGCCTAGTACCACGGCTAGTACCACGGCTAGTACCAAGGCTAGTACCAAGGCTAGTACCATGGCTAGTACCATGGCTAGTACCACGGCTAGTACCACGGCTAGTACCAAGGCTAGTACCAAGGCTAGTACCAAGGCTAGTACCAAGGCTAGTACCAAGGCTAGTACCAAGGCTAGTACCAAGGCTAGTACCAAGGCTAGTACCATGGCTAGTACCAAGGCTAGTACCAAGGCTAGTACCATGGCTAGTACCAAGGCTAGTACCAGGGCTAGTACCAGGGCTAGTACCAGGGCTAGTACCATGGCTAGTACCAAGGCTAGTACCAAGGCTAGTACCAAGGCTAGTACCATGGCTAGTACCATGGCTAGTACCAGGGCGATGCCCTGCTCGGGACACAGCCGTTCATGCCCAGCACCGATCCAAGCCCGCCCATGCCAAGATCGGGACAGTCTTAGAGAGAGAGAGATAGGGAGAGAGAGAGTCGTACTGTAGGTGGCACTACTGAGGCAGGCTGTGGTGGAGCGTCAGTCGTACTGCGGTGATGGTGTGTCTTAATGCTGCACGACACAGCCGTTTGTGGTTCCTTGAACAGACAGGCACGTCATTGACAATGTTTTGGCGCGGGGGGAGTGTTGTCAAATATTGCTTTAAGGGAGAATTATCGAAGCACGCTATTATCAAAACAAACGTTGCATTTGAGGAGACCACCATGATAAATAAACAGGGCTTTTTAATCCCCTTTCCTTTTGCTCAGAGCTATAAAAAGACCTGTTGTGTGTCTCTCTCTCTTTCCGTTGACTGGTCAGGACGTGTAAACCGGGTCCTAATTAGCTCGACGACAACCCATCGAAATTACCCACATCCTGGTCTGCCACTCATTCTGAAGGTTCAGTGGAAAGCATGCTGCAGACAGTTGTTGAAATCCAGGCCTTTCCTGTGGCGAAGATTAGAGGATTGTGCGTGTGTGCGTGTGTATGTGTGTGTGTGTGTGTGTCTGTCTGGTTAGGGAACCACAACGAAATGGCTCGCTCCCTTTTAATTGAACAAGGGAATCAACAGGTGTCTGTTGGACAAGGCTGGCGGCCCATTCCTGCAGGGTCAGAGTTCACATCCAGGGGGGTCAGAGGTCAGGAGGAATGAGCCCCGCGGCGGCAGGATGTTTGAAACGCTCTTTATACCCTGGGCTTAGTTTGAGTGTGTGTGAGTGTTGGTGGACGTGTGTGTTTGGTGGGGGGATAACTGACTGATGAGGTTAGGGTGTCTCGGTCTAAGATCTCAGTCGTCGTCATCGCCGCGCATACACACACACACACACACACACACGCTACCCTCCAGCACAACATGTTACTCTAACATTCCATATCTACGTCAGCCTCCCCTTAGACAGCGTGAGACTGTATGATTATATACGACCTTCTTTCATCAAGACTGTGTGGATGTTGTACATATTTGCAGCCAGCTTACATACATCTAAAGATCCATATCCACCGTTGGCAGGGTAACAGATGAGCCTAAAACCAACGGCCCCGGGTCCAGACACCCCCGAGAGGAGTATTGTGATGAAAAGGATTATAGGAACCGTAATCCGTGCCTGTCGCCACCCTCTGCTCTGTATAAACAGAAAAAAAAAACAGATGCCCCCCTCTACACACACACACACATACACACACACACACACACACACACACACACACACACACACACACCCCAGCCTCCACTAGGCCTACATCTGAGTATGCTCTCGGTGTATAAACACAGCATCACTCACATCCAGAGAAACACAGCACAGCAACGGTACCCCGAAGCTGTCTTCCCTCTGGAATCCGCAGATGTGTGTATACAAAGAGACGCTCGCTCCGTGATGCAATCCGGTTCGAAAGCCAATTCCCGGGGGTGTGTATATACAGCAGCGCATGATAGATGGCACCCGCTGTGGTCTCGAGGGACCTATCAGGGAACCTTGGAACCCTTGACCCCCACCCAGGCCCCTCCGCCTCACGACCCTGTCAGCGCAGTTTATGGACATGACGCCGTCCCCGTGTTTTTGTGTTTGTGCTACAGGGGTGTAGCGACTTAAGAGAGACGGCCGTTCTGATGCCAAGATGACAAACGGAGAGGAAAGGAAGGGAAGAGGGGCGGGGGGGAGGCGGGGAGGGCATGGGGGCAGTTATGGAAGCCCCTGTGTTCACCGGCTGGGTTCTCTCCTGTAAAAAAAAAAAAAAAAAAAAAACAGTTCGGCACGAGCGGGAGAGGGACTGGTTTGTTGTCTTAATGTGAGTGTAGCGTCCGTCTTAAGTCGGCACAGCTGCTTCTGAGCCAGAAACAAGTCCCCCCCGAATCCCTGTCAACCCTTATAGCCCCCAGACCCCTCTCTTATCTGCTTTGAGGGTCAGGAAGGGTGCGTGTGTGTCCTTGTGTGTGTGTGTGTGTGTGTGTGTGTGTGTGTGTGTGTGTGTGTGTGTGTGTGTGTGTGCGTGTGCGTGTACGTAAGCGCGTGTGCTCGCGGTTGGTTTCGGTTGCCGTGCGTGTGGTTTCCTTCGATACCCCATTTCTTCAGGCTCATAGCGTGTGTGTGCCTGCTTTCTTTCTGTGCGCACACAAATGTGTGTTTGTGTGTGGCTCGCACTGCACGGATCAAACCCGGCTTCTGAGATAACATCTTCTTCTGTGATGGGCTGTGTATTATTCTGTCATCACTGAGGCCTCTCTGCTGGATCCACTGTGTTCTGGGGCTGAGATCATCCATTCATACTGTAAACCCCCTGTGGGTGATGAGGAGGATCATGATCACCATCCAGCCTTTGTTGGCTCAGTCTGGTCGTGAAGGGGCCGTCTGATTCGCTCGGGAGAGAGTGTGGTTTTTGTCTCTCTGGAATACGTCAACGGTCAGTAGAGAACTGGAGACATGACGTTCACCGTGTGATGACTTGTCTGGTGGTGTTTTTATTTTATTTTAATCCGATTACACGCGGTAAAGTCGTGGAAAGAGGATGACGTGGATGGAGGACTGATCTCATGGCGTACTCCGAAACCACACCTTGTGATTTTTTGTTTTTTCCCCCCAGTGAATGTTTATGAATACTTCACAATCAGTTGCAATCAGAGGCATCGGACCCGGGAGGCCAGGCGGGAGGGGGGGGGGGGGGGCTAACTGGAGCTATTAAAACCATCCTGCAGAGAGAGAGAGAAAGAAAGAGAGACAGAGAGACAGAGAGAGAGAGAGAGAGAGGTAGTGGGGGTCAGAGAGGATGCTCTCTGGTGGTCTCGTGTCATGGTGCTGCTGTCAAGCCAGGGGGGTGTTTTGGCTAATGAGCTCTAGAGTAAACCTGGCTTTGGGAGGGATCTCCCTCTATCTGTCTCTCTCCGTCAGCCAGCTCCACATTCCTCAGCCCAGCCAGGAACATCCAGACCCAGGAGGCCAGATTGCTTCCATACTGACACACTACCGCCTCTGTGCTTGGGTGTGTGTCTTAAGACATCCTGCCCGTTAGATGAATAGGCCTTTACACCCACTGGGATAAGACGGAGGTCAACAGAGGCCTATTCAGTCTGTGCGCGTGTGTGTACTGTATGTATGTACGTGTGTGTGTGTGTGTGTGTGTGTGTGTGTGTGTGTGTGTGTGCGTGCGTGCGTGTGCGTGTGTGTGTGTGTGTGGAGAGTGCCTGTGGGTAGCTGATATGATAAGTGTCGAGATCTACAACATAGAGGTTTCATTTAGAAACAATCCATAAACGGTGACAGGCGCCATTATCTCAATAACTTTTGGTTCCAGTATCTCTTATGTTGTGTTCTGGTCTGGAGACGATTTGGGATGGGGAGTGTTGAGGTTTGGATCACAGTGACAGTGACAAGCAGGGAAAAACATCATCTGTGCCCCGAGGGGCAGACTTGTTTAACCGGACCTCGGAGTGACTATAACGTTTAATGACAGACAGCCACTAAAGACCACGCTGAGGTCTTTTCAATTAGACTCACCCAGTACCCTGAGTGTCCTAACGCACCAGTCCCAGACGGAAGCAGCGTTTCTAACCCAGCCCGACGCTGCTCTCTGACCCCCGGCTGGGCTCTCACAGGAGCATATGAGGTGAACCCACCCTCACTCACGGCGGCTACAAGAGCTATTAAACCTCCACAGAAACCAGACTACTCCATACACACGCAAGTAAACAACAAAAAAACGTTAAAAGCAGGAAATGTCTCTGTTTATTCTAATTTTTCATCCCAAAATCAAACAAGCCCCTCCCCCCATCCCCAACGCTTCATATCTTCGTGCCTATCCCCCATAGGATACGGTTCATAGCATTCCTCTCACATTGAATATCCCAGAGTTTTATCAGCAGCCGGATGGCTTTTCCCACGGCTTCCTTATAAGAGGCCCCTGTGCGGTGGTGGTACATTCCTAAACGGGGTTACACCTCTTTCTGTTGGCAACAGGGTGTCATGGATGGTTCAGCCCTGTGTGTGATAGTCACCGGTCATCCCCCCGCCCCCCCCCCCACATAAGATCGCACCTCGATCTGTAAGGCAGGGGAGAAAAGGAGAAGCCAAGAAATGATGTTCCAGCCAAGCCACCAGGAACGTCAACAAACCCGCCGCAGCATACTGTAGCAGTCCTGACACACACGGTCATGGCACAGATTAGCGGGAGATTATCAACCGTATCCTCCTCCCGACAATAGAGTGTAATGGAGTTCAGCTGGACCTCTGGAAGCAACCATCGCACCCCTCCCATCAGCTTTTATCAATATGTCCATTACACTCTATTTACACCACCCTATTACCCCTCCCCTCCCCCCCCCCCCCCCCAATCTTGCTTACCTCCAGTGACCCCCCCACCCTCTCTCTCTCTCTCTCTCTCTCTCTCTCTCTCTCTCTCTCTCTCTCTCTCTCTCTCTCTCTCTCTCCATGGTCCATCAAACCCACATTTGTTTTATATATTTTTTTAAATAAATGAAACCCCCCCCCACCCCCCCCCTTCCTCCATTCCTCCCTCCCTCCCATTCCTCCAAAATGAGAAGCACATTTTAGAGTTGCGTTCCAGGGTGACAGGCTGTTCTGTTTAGATGCTCTTTAATTCCAGCGCTGGCTCGCTTTTGGAAGCCGGCTCTGTTGAACCCCCCCCCCCCTCTCACCCCCCCCCACCCCCCACCATCCCCACCACACCCCCCCTCTCACCCCCCCCACCCCCCACCATCCCCACCACACCCCCCCTCTCAGCTCCTCTTTAAAACTCAGCAGCTCGCCTCCAGAACCGGAGGGGCTTTCAGTGCACGTGGCCCCGCATAAACTCAGCCAATTACACCTACTCCATCTCTCTCTCACTTCGTTTTGTTCCCACAATCTTCCATTTTTCTTTTGTTTCTTTCTGGCTTCTTGGTCATCCTCTCTTTCCTATTGTTCTTGCCTATATGATCCTCGAACCACAGTCCTGTGGTCCATGGCCCCTTCGGTTTAACCCTCTATCTGCCTTGTTGACACGGCCTTTACCCTCTTTTACCATAGATACCACGCCTGCCTCGAGCCAGCACCATGTGACCGTTTTCAGCAAGCATTCCATTGTAGTGGATCAGCCTAGAAAAAGAGAGGAAAAGAAAGAGAGGAAAAGTAGTAGAAAAAAAAAGAGAGGAGAGAAAGAGAGAGAAAAAAAACCTGACGTCTCCAGTGGGGAAATTACATTGCCGCTTGTTTTTATATCTCATAATCGTCTGAACAGCACGTGAAATAGACTGCATGTGTGCGCACTGGAGTTTATTGCCGGGAAAGCATATAAACCCAAACCGAAGCTTCCCCGGTCTCCAGTCTGAATTCCCTCTTTCTCCTCTCCTCTTTCCTCTCCTCTCATCGCTCACTGTCAGTGGGATCGTCCCCTGCCCTCTCCTGCCCCCTGAGCACCCGTTGGCACGGGCAAGCAAAGACTGCCAGCTGTACAACATGAGAGGAGCCAGTGGCACACCACCCTTCAGCTCTCATAACACTACAGTATTATTACTGCCTAAGTCAGGGGAGTGGAGAGAGAGAGAGAGAGAGAGGGAGAGAGGGGAAGGGACAAGAGAGTAGGCATATAACTCCAGCTTGAGTTGCAGGCTCCAAAAACAAAAAGCGTGCATGCTTTTGTTTTTTTTTCCCTTTGGTTCTTTCTTTCTTCTTCTTCTATCGCCACAAATCTCTGCTTTCGCTTCCAGGCTGCGGTTAGCATGCGGCCACATCACAGGGAGCGAGCCGTAGCACAGGAATAACCAGGATCACGCGTCGCAGCCAACCTCAGGGGCACACAGCGGCTGCTCATCACACACACGCACGCACACACACACACACACACACACACACACACACACACACACACACACCACACACACACGACAACACCCTCTAACCGACGCTGTTGTCAGCAGTTGTCTGTATTTAGTTATTTGTAGCCTAGTCCATACTTTTGCATGTACAGTATACCTACTTGCTGACTCAGCATTTTCTGCTCATTGAGATGGTTAAAGGTTTGCGTACGCCTTATGTAGCCTCTCATGATGGAAGGAAGGTTAGGATGATTCTTTCTACAGTATGTGCTGTACAATATACAATATATGATAATAGTTGTCGCTAGGGATGTTGAGGTAGATTGAGTTACAATATGAAGAATGGAAAATATACAATATTCAGTATGCGGGTATTCTAGTTATTCTGGACACATCTCTCTCTCTGACCCCTGCGGTAAATCTGCAGACTCCTTCTAGAGGATTGTTGATGGTTCGGGGGGTGACTGAAGGTCGTCTGAGCTGTGTGGGCGGAAAAAACTGTTTAAAAAATGGAAAACAGAGGGTAGAGAGGAAGATAGGCATTCAAATGAAAGAGAGTGAAAAAACTGCGAGGGAATGCCTATCAGAGCCACACGACCCTGTGTTTTCACACATTGTCCTTGGCAGCGTCCTTTGAGCCCTGGTTTTGGAAAAGAAGCTGAAAGAAAAAAAAAACAACAGAGAGAGAGAGAGAGAGAGAGAGAGAAAGTGGGGGGGGAGAGAAAAAAGAAAGAGTGAAAAGTGAAATAAATATTTACTCAGCAGTAATTTTGTGAGGAATTTTTGGACGATAATTTGAAAAAGGCTGCGTTCACGGGTACAATGGGGGCCATTGAGCGACGCAGCTTGAGCGTCAGGCCTGGCACCCAGCCAGGGGCCAGGTCTCTCTTAAAGTCAGGGAAGAAAAGACGCTTGTTTTATTGGAGGAAAGGAGAGAAACAGACACATACTCTCCTGTGTTCTCTCTCTCTCTCTCTCTCTCTCTCTCTCTCTCTCTCTCTCTCTCTCTCTCTCTCTCTCTCTCTCACTCTCTCTCCCATATTGTCGTTCACACGCACACGCACACACACACACACACACACACACGCACACACACACACACGCGCGCGCACAACACACACACACACACACACACACACACACACACACACACACACACACACACACACACACAATCTCTGTCACTGCCACCCAGATTTAGGCCCCAGTTTTACCTGGGTCAGCTAAATGGGACAAGACAGTAGATTCATTCCAGCGACTGTTCATCTCTCTGTGTGGAATTTTGCTGAACTACTGAATGCATTTGAGAAAACACATAAAGCAGACACAACAGAGAAGGATTATTTAAAGAAGATGTTTATTTAGAGTTTATTTAAAGAGAGATGTTTATTTAACGTTTATTTAAAGAGAGATGACAAAAGAGAGGAAAGAGGAACAGAAAATAGGGACAAAAAGATAGTAGAGGAAATAAATTGGTCAAGTTGACTGACCTCCGGGGGTGTATTGTTACGGCTTTTGTTAACGTGAATGTTTTCTCTCAGTACAAATGGAAATAATAAGGTCTGTCGGACAGCAGTTTTATGTGTTTGCGTTAGTGTAGCACAACAGCTTGCAGCTGGACCTCCTGTACCTGTGCCAAAGTGTGTGTGTGTGTGTGTGTGTGTGTGTGTGTGTGTGTGTGTGTCTGTGTCTGTGTCTGTGTCTGTCTGTGTGTCTGTGTGTGTGTCTGTGTGTGCGCGTCTGTGTGTGTGTGTGTGTGTGTGTGTGTGTGTGTGTCTGTGTCTGTGTCTGTCTGTGTGTCTGTCTGTGTGTCTGTCTGTGTGTGCGCATCTGTGTGTGTGTGTGCGTCTGTGTTTGTGTGCGTCTGTGTGTGTGTGCGTCTGTGTGTGTGTCGTGTGTGTGTGTGTGTGTGTGTGTGTGTGTGTGTTCACTAAGCTTCTGCCAAGCCTTTACCCGTAAAACACGTGGGTGGTCAGCAGTATTAGTTTTATGTTAACAAACAATGCTTCCCAATTAGGCCTGCCCCAGTGAATGACTGGTATAGAACCTACTCCTAACATTTAACCTCGGTGTGGTTTCAATCATATTCTTTTTCCGTTCGCTTCCAGCGTTATGCTATTAGGGAAAAATGCCAAGATCTTTCCCCCTGACTCTAAAATCTAAACAGTCTTGTAAAAGTTTGTGTTGGATGGTGCGCTGCTGGATAGAGAATGCAACACTCTCTCATACACACATTGGATTATTTATCATGCACATATTGGAGGTGGTGCTGGTTAGAGCAGAGCAGCAGATGTAACTTCTCCCATTGCTGGAAACAGACATAGAACAATGTGCTCTCAGACTCACACAAATCAGTGTGTGGAGAGGAGGGAGTGGGTGAGCTGGCAGGCAGACTGACAGCCTGATGGCCTTAATAACCAGCAATCATGCTTTTCTCTCTCTTTCCTCTGGCTCCTTCTCTCTTCCTCTTGCCCCTTCCTTGGCTCCTTTGAGTGATGGCTTATTGGTGGTGAAGTTGATGGCAAACCTAATCTCACTTAAACTCTCCTGTCAGTCAACGTTGCACTTATGTGTGGAAAAAAGACTGGATTCCAACTGGTTGTTTTATTTATTTTTTATTATAATTTTCTTCTTTTTTTTAATTATCACTGTTTTTTGTTTGTACAAATGAGTTCACGAAATGCAAAAATACATTGAAAGAGACAAACACAATAGAAAGCTTCCCAAAATAAACAGGGAAAAATAGAGAATCATATCAAAAATATTTTTTGAATATTTTCAATGTATTATATTGTTAGGCCAAGTATTCCAGTTAAATTGTCTGATAGTATTACAAATGGTTTTACGACCGATATGTGTGTGTGTGTGTGTGTGTGTGTGTGTGTGTGTGTGTGTGTGTGTGTGTGATTTGTTGGTTAGTTGGTGGGGGTGTTACAGTGCTAAAGCATGTGGGTATGGGCATGGAGGCACGATAGTGACTTGATGTGTCTGCCACTCTTTGCACAAGACAGAACATGCTCCTGCATTATTACTGAGATGTTTACTGATAGTGATCTTATGCAGAGAGATCCTGATCAGCGGCACGTTAGCACCAGACACAAGTTACGTGGCGTGCCTCTCTTTCCCTCCATTCATCTCAACACTGCTTCAGTACAATACTGTTGCTATTGGGGTCCAACTTTTCAAAAGTTTCAAAGTCCCTGTCCCAGACAGAGCACATATAAAACCTATGAACTATATGCGATGTCTGGACTTTTCATAGTCTGGTTAGCTGCAAGTGAGCAAGACGGACCCTCTTTGCCAAGAACCGGTTAATGGTGCACAACAATATGCCGTGGAAGCTAATTTTGCCTCAGGGAAATCCATAGCCTCTATCTCCCTGACAAGCTGTAGGCTAGCTACCTTTAAAGCTAGAGAGTTCTTGTGAATTGCGGTTCATGACGTAACTGCTTTCCCTCTTGGGGACGTAAACAATAAATAAAGCTTTTGAAAAGTGTTTTTTCTTTTTTTTCTCCCCTCTTTTATGATCATGTGAGTGTGTGGTTGGTAGGCTCTAAGGATGGTTTAAGCTCACTGTAGTGTAGAACAAACGTGGGCTTTCAGTCAACTGCTTCCCTTTGTAACGTTTGTAATATTGCTTATCGGTTCTTTTTGTATGTGGGGGAAGGGGGTGATGGCGAGAGAATGGAGAGGGGGGATTTAGTTTTGAGTCTCCCCAGACTTACAGCTACTTAGACTGTCTGACATTTGTAGAGTAAAGCCTTTGATTGACTCTCTGGTACAAACAAGTTTTAATCTTCAAAGATGTTAATCTGCTGTTTGGTCTGCTTATAAATCACAAGAAGTGGAGGCAGTGGGGAATGGAAGGGTGGTAACAGTCACATACTGTAGTAGATAACAACAAGAGACGTGTAAAAAGAAGAAAAAAAAGAGAAAAGTACAAACACAAAAAATGCCAACTTCAAAAAGCACTAGAGCCAAACAAAGCATTACAACTGT
Source organism: Nansenia antarctica (assembly GCF_963989245.1). Classification (NCBI taxonomy): domain Eukaryota; kingdom Metazoa; phylum Chordata; class Actinopteri; order Argentiniformes; family Microstomatidae; genus Nansenia; species Nansenia antarctica. Next base: position 61,614,024 of record NC_137675.1, on the reverse strand, counting down.
CTGCCATCTTGCTTTTTAATGACCGAAAAAAGTTCTCTTCATTTTGTGACTCAGACGTCATTCACAGCAAGCACCACTCCCATTGGGTTAGTGCTGAGGTGCTACGTAGCAAGATATTGCTCGTACTGTTTCGCATGGTTCAGTCATTATCACGCAGGGGACAAAGCCATACATCCCCATTTCAGTGCAGACCCCTTTTTAGAGTGGATGAAGTAGGGCCAAGGTACAGTGACCCTTGACCCTCACTTCAGCCAATGACCCCTGCCCACCTGGACCAGCCTCCTTTGACCTGCTGCGAAGGGCGGGCATGCCCAGTAACGGGCCGCAGGGGGGCCATTCCAGCAATGTGATTGCAGAAACATCACAGAAACAACCAGGTTGGATGTAAATAGAAATAAAGGCACTTTTAAAGGTTTCTTTATGTCCAAGAGTCCACTCAAACACATTTTAATGTCTGCACACTTCACAGACAATGCAGGGAAAGTAAGATCAATATTTGTTTCTACAATCGCTGATGTTGGCAGGCCTCTCCCATTTCCTTAGTCACCAACAACTCCAGCTGGTGTCTGTAGTTTGAGGAGAGGGTAGAGGAACACTCTAGGTCTCCCTGTAGGTCTCTATGAGAAGTACAGAGACAGGTGTCAGAAATACGAGGGCTTGTGAGAAGCCATGTTGTTGTTGGCTGTACAGTGATCCTGCAGTATCAAGACCTCGTACTCCAGTCCTCCATTTTGAACTGCAGGCTCAGAGACCATGTGCTCTGGCTGCTTTTGGGGCAGCACCCCATTGTCCAACCCGGCCTTGACCCCCTCCAACTCCAGCTGGGAGGGGTCACAGTCTAACTCGAGGTGGCCCTTGGCCCTCTTCCTGCGCAGGTAGCACCCCACCCCCACCGCAACTGCCACCACCACCAATAGTAGCAGGATTGCCAGGGCGGGCACCAACATGGTGGTCAGCCTCTTGTCCTCCACCCGTGCCCCTGTGGCTGCGTGCTGCTGGGCTGCTGTGTGGGCCTCTGTGCAGGCGCTGTCTGTGCCACTGGGCTCTCCCAGCGGACTGGCACACACGGCGTAGGTGGAGTTTGGCCGCAGACCTCTCAGGGTGTACTCTGGGTAGGAGGCGGGCACGCTGAGCTGCATGGGCCGGCGGTCGGGCCCAGAGAGGTTGCGGTAGGTGAGGCGGATGCCTCGGATGTAGGGCCGCATCTCGATGTAGCGGTGGAGGTCCAGTAGGATGGAGGTGCTGGTCACCTGGCGGGAGCTGATGTCCGGGGCGTCGACGGTGACGGTTTCCATGGAGATGTCCTCAGTTGGGGAGGGCACGTCGTTCTCGCAGTAGGTACCTGAGGTGCCCCGAGGGCACGTGCACTCCAGCTGGCCCTGCTGGTCCAGCCGACAGGTGCCCCCATTCAGACAGGTGTGGGAGGGGCAGAAGTGCGGCTCTATGTCAGTGCTGCTGCTGCTGGGTGTGGCAGGGGCCGGGGGCAGTGGGGAACTATCTTCCCCAGATGAGGGGCTGTCACTGGGTCCAGGCGCTGGGATGACTAGGGTGGGGCTGAGCAGGGTGGTAATAAGAACAGGAAGGGTGGTAGTGGTCTTAACTGTCGTGGTAGTGACAGTAGTAGTAATAGGACAGCCAAACTCCCTGTACTCCAGCCTCTCCAGCACCTTCCCTGCATTCAGGGGAGGGAAGTGGCAGCGGGTTTCCTCTGTCCTACCCAGGGTCACCCCCTGGTTGCGCAGCCAGCTGGGGAACCAGGCCATGGTGCACAGGCAGTTGAAGGGGTTCTCAGCCACCGTCAGCTGCTTCAGGTGGGGGAAGAGCTGGGCAAAACCTTCTGGGAAGCCCTGCAGGCTGAGACTGCTGATGTCCAGCTCCTGGAGCTCCCCCAGCTTCTCTAGGTCCTCCAGTTTCAGAGGTCCCATCGGGTTCCCAGCCAGGCTGAGGTGGATCAGCCCCTGGGTTTCCTTTAGCGCCTGGGGGAAGGAGTCCAGCTGGTTGTTGGAGATGTCCAGCTCATGGAGGTTCCCAAGGCCGGCCATCAGCTCCTCATTCAGGCTCGTCAGCCCAAGGCCGGCCAGCTTCAGGGACTCCAGGTTGGGGGTCTGGAGGTCGGCAGGGCCTGGGGAGGGAAGCGTGTTGAAGCGCAGATCCAGGAGCAACAAACGAGGCATGCTGAGAGCAGGGAGGGAGGTCAGCTGGTTCCCCTGCAGCTTGAGCTCCAGCAGCTCCTCCATGCCGTTGAAGGCTGCGGGGTGGATGGTCTTGATGTGGTTGCTGTAGAGGTAGAGGCGCTGCAGCAGGGCCATGCCTTGGAAACTCTCCTCAGAGATGTGAGTGATCTGGTTGGCCGACAGGTCCAAGTTCCTCAGCGACGACAGAGGCTCAAACACTCCATCAGGAAGCTCCGTCAGCTTGTTCTGACTGAGGTCCAGCATCTCCAGGCTCTCCAGGCCCGCGAAATCCTCTTCGGTCAGGGCCTCGATCCCATTGGAGAACAGGTAGAGGTGTTTGGTGATGGCAGGGACACCCTGGGGCATGGAGGGGGAGCGGCGCTGGAAGCAGAAGATGGAGTCAGGGGTGGTGCAGGAGCAGTCCTTGGGACAGTCGCTGGCCAAGATCCCACCGGTCAGGAGGATGAGGAGGAAGAGGAGGGGCTTCAGCGGAGGAAGGAAGGCCTTCATGGTGCCACCGTCACCGGTGGCGTCACTCTTTCTCCCTGTTCAGCCTGAAACGACAGATCAAGGACATGGTCAATGGCCAAAGTACACACTCACACAGTAAACAGTAGATTGACTTGGCCCTGTGTCTGCCTAGAGAAAGGAATATTGTACTTAAAATACAGGGCCACAGGATACATAGTAGACTCAGACACAGACGGTACTGATAAAAAAGTCATATCTGTTATTATTATTATATCTCTGTTCTGTCTCACTGCAACTGTGAAGGACTTATGGAAGGAAAGCAGTCTATGAGTAAAGAAAACAAAGACGTACATACATAGATATACGTACATACATAGAAGTATACCGTAGAAGCAACATAAAAGCATAATTACTAAACGGTGATTAGCAGTATTTGATTGATTTGAGTATGTGTTCCTGTTACAATAACAACCCTTCAGAATGGCAAACATGAGTTATTTATTGATTACTCAGTCTTTTAATGTGGTTAGTACAGGGGATTACTAGCATGGGCTTGACTGTGCACACACACACGAGTGATCAAAGACAAGGTCTCTTGACACAGGCCTCCTCAAACAATGGGCAGCAGCAGTGACCTTGAGCCCTGGAGGAACTTTCCACTCCACCCAGGGGAAAGTTCCCTTTGTGGGCCGACTCCTGCCATATTCTATCTAATGGAGGCATACTCTGACGAGAGCTGTGTGCAGCTGATAGTGGTGTGTGAGATGGTGAAACCTTCATGGATGTGTTGTTTCTCTCTGTTGTGCCTTCGTAGAGCAGATGGTTGCTACAGTAGTACTGGGCTTAGTACTTTAACCTCCCAAACAATAACAAACCCTCTATAGATCCGCTCAATGCTCTCTGCTGTATCCTGCTCCATTTCTTACTATGGTGAACACATTTCGGTGTGTTTTTGTGAAGGTATGGGCAGCCCACCCACTACCATTTACAGCACTCCACGTGCTGTGGTTGAACTGAGAGCACATTTAACTGTTCTCTGGTCTGTGAAACCCCAAACACGCACACACACACACACACACACACACACACACACACACACACGCTAACACTGTAAACACACTACTGTCATTGTAAAATGTAGATCTTCTCATTTCTGTAGTCCCATAACGTGCTGTAGTTTGTCTCTATTTTGTGACTGACGGCATGTATATCATAGTGCTGGTGTACATGCATCTGTGGATGATTTACTCTGTGGTAATCTAAACTTGGATCTGCATTGATAGCCTGGAGTTGCTTCTTTGACCAAAGGCTCAGTATAAATAACACAGCATCTGAATGTTGTCATTACTCAAAACGACGGCCAACCCTTCTCGCTAAACACATGTCTGAGATACTGTAGGAGCACAAGTTAACCGAGAGGCTGAAATTCACTAAGAACAGAGGGGAGGATGGTGTGTGTGTCAGTAATTTACACGCTGGTTTCACCTGAGAACCCAGCCTCTTTAGACTGAGAACAAACACCTGTAAGAGCACTTAAACTTTAAGAGTTGAAAGACAGGCGAGCGAGGGAGGGAGGAGAGGAAGAGGGATGGAGGAAGATGAAGGGAAGGGAGCCGCTGAACTGAGTCAGAGAAAACGTTTATCATGCTCTGCTATGAGATTAAGTGGCCTTGAGAGAAGAGAGCGAATATCTCTTTATTTTGCAATTCTTCCTCCTTGCTCCTCTCTCTCTCTCTCTGTCTCTGTCTCCCACCCTGCCTCACTCTCTCAGGGCCGATAAGGACTGCGTGGGGGAGTTTTAATATCCGAAGTTCACATTGAGGTGAAATGCGTCAAGCTCCGTTTTATTGGACACTCCAGGGAGACGACGGCAGCCATTATTTTACTCCCCTTTAAAGCTGAGCCACAGAGACACAATCGTTTGATTTATTCATGAATTCCTTTTTTGATAAGTCCCCTGTTATTCTCTTTCTTTTTTTTCCCATGATTAAATGTTTCATTCATTCGCTTGAGGGGGCTCCTTAAAGGGTTTTTGTAATGGTACTTCTGTTGCTGTTTGGGGCACTACCTGGATTCTTCTTCTATTGAGTCCTGCCAAAGTTAAAAACCCAGTCCTCACAGAGAACACACTGTTTTATGCATTGGTTGAGGGCTGTCACACTGAAAAGTCCCAGACAATGAGGGAAACTTTCCCATATTTACTTTCCTCAACCTCCCTCTCTCTCTCTTGTCCTTCTCTTCTCGGGTAGCAGTGCTCTTCAGTCTCAGCCAACAAAAAAACGTTGATACAGCAAGAGCATCTAAAGCACTGTCTCACCCTACTCCCTCAGACATTGTCCGTCTCAAGGCCCCCCCTCCCCCCTCTTTAATATGAGAGTCCCTTTGTCTGCTCTGAGAAACTAGATTAGCACGTCCTAGCTTAAATGTGCATCTCATCCATTAGCTCATAGTCAACTGCTCTGTACATACAGTGTTCTACCTAATGACTCATAAAATTAATTCAGCTCGGTCTAGCTGGATCTCCGTCATATTTTTTTTTTTTACCATTTAGCAGACGCTTTTATCCAAAGCGATTTACAACTAGAGATTACAGTCTCCCTGGAGTAACTTAACTCCCCTTGCTCAAAGGCACACTAGTGGAGGTTTTCCCAGGTGGGATTTGAACTCATGACCTTCTGATCATCAGTCCAACTCACTACCCCCCCGAGTGTGTTGCATAATAATAATTAAGGAGACAGAACATGAGAGGAGAGAGAGAAAGTGATGATCAGCGGAGAAGTTGTCTCTGCTCTCTGTCTCTCACGTGATGAATCACCTTCATCGTTATCATCGTTATCATTATCATCATCTCATTCTCTCTCTCTCCTCTCATGTTCTGTGTCTTTAATTATTATGACGTAATACAGTCGGTAGTGAATGTCTGTTTGTATCGCCATGGTATTATTGTTAAACCCTGATGATTGATGTGACATGATGAACATTGCAGAAGGAAACTAAGCAGGTTTCAGCATTTCTGTGGCCTTGGTTTCATTAATTCACTGGCAGTCAACGCGACCTCTTCCTCTGAAAGCAGGTTCAGTTGCAGCCAGCCCAGCGCATATAAAAATCCACAGGGTTGTGCCAAGCAGATCTAACTGCGGAAATTGAGCTGTTGCACGGCGTATTTATAATCAGTTTTCCCCAACTCTGGATTCTTCCCCCCCTGACTTTTCTATTTAATTATACATTTTCTTTACAGGAAAACACTGCCTCGAATGTCAGCTTGGAGAGTAGATCAAGGGTTGGGGGGGTTGGGGGGGGGGGGGGGGGGGTTATGAAAGGCTTTTGCCCAGTATCATCAAATAGCATCACACCACCGCTATGGCATTTATTTTTCTCCTCTTCTTTCAACATACTTTTCCACTCTTCCTTGAAATATCAACCCCTTGGAAAGTTTCTGGTATGTTTCTTTTTTTTTTGTTCTTTTTTTTATTCTTCAAACAGGGTCGTATTAAGGAAGCGGAATAAGCGGCAATAGCTTGGATGCGGTCCCTTACACATTCCTATTGTAAATTACCCAAATCATATTACTTCTTAAAGCTGGGCAGACATGCTAGAGTATACATCCATATATCAATAAAAGTAGTAACCTCACTATAGCAGCCAGCAGCAAACTAGTGAACAACAGCCAACACCTGCTAACAGTGCGAAAAATACCTCTCAACCTTTGCCAACAGTGCAAAACAAAGTACCAAGTTGGACCCACTCAGCAGTGGGTCCGTATCCTAATTGTTTATGGAAAGTCTTGTTCAGACAGCTGAGATACCATCTCATCGAGGTAGCCTGCCATTGGCTACAGTTTACTTGGCAGGAGAGGTGAAGGGTCACAGTTATCCCATGCATTTACGGTACACTCAGCGCCCAGGGGAGCCTATTCAAATGGCCTACTAATGACATTCAGTGGGTTGTAATGGATTTTTGGTCATGCGCATGTGACTGGGTAAGTTGAAAACCAGTCAAGTGAAGTGGGGGGAAGGGTTACCTGGGAGAAGTCAAGTGTTTCTAAACGTGGTTTGTGTTTGCCTTTGCTTCGGTCAAAGTGTCAGGAGAGGGACATGAACCCATGATGTAGCGTCAAGGGAAAAAACGCAGCAAGAGACAGTGGTTGCATTACAGAGCTCGGGAATGATTAAGGGGTGGGTGGAGGAGGAGGGCGGAGGAAAGAGGGGCGGTGGGGGGGGGGGGTGGGAGGGAGGGAGAGAGAGGAGAGAAAGAAACTGGATGGAACTGCTGTTGCTGTGTGTGTAAAGAAAAAGGGAAAACAAAGGGATTGGGAAAGATAAACAGAGGATGAAGAGGAAAGGGAGAATCAAACAACAGCTGGTGCGTAAGGAGACGTTCTGTGTGCTGCAGGTTTACATATCACTGACAATAGGAATCTTGGTTTAGATTTCAAATCCTGTGTGTGTGTGTTTGCTGTGTGTGTGTGTGTGTGTGTGTGTGTGTTAGAGAGAAATAGAGAGAGACACAATGACAGTGGTATGTGTCAGAGAGTCTGAGACTTAGCTCTAGAGGAGCCGGAGACAGGCCTAGGGGAAGCAGGGCCAGAGTATACAAGAGAGAGATCAAGGGGGTGAGGCAGTATAGATGGAGGGACGACGTGTCAGAAAAGACAAGAAAGAGAGAGGGAGGGAGGGAGCAGCACATGAAAGAGAGGGGCGCTATGCAGATAAAGTTCCCAATATTTTTCTCAGAAACCCAGCGTTGCGATTCCAGCTCTCCGGGTCCCGGGCCCAGTGTTTATTTGAGCGTGCCTCACTCCAAACCGGGCCCAGCAGATCTGATAACCCAGGGAGCCAGCCAGCAGCCAGGGACTGTGGCAGCAGCGGGGAGAGACAGGGAAACGGGAGTTCTCTACGACACACACCGCCAGATCCCTGATTAAACCCTCCTGGTAGATAGTTTAGATTTCGGTTGTTGTTGTTTTTTAGTTATTTCCCCCTCTCTTTCGTTTTTTTGGCAGCGAGTGTCTCCTACGGTCTTATCACTCAGCAGATGAGATGCACATCTTGGCAGGAATACGGCGCAGAGCTCTCGGATCCTCCCGTGACGAGTGATTTCTGACTGTGTGGCATTAACTCAAGTGTTTCGGTGTCAGAGGGGAAGAGAGGAGGGAACGCGGCGGAGGCAGGGGGGTGCTAGACAGGCCTGTCGTCCTGGGAGGAATGCGGCCGTTGGAAAACGTCGTCCACTCCTCCTTCCTCCTCCTCCCTCTTTCCTCCACCTCCTCGCGGGGTTGTCATTTCCTTTTCTCTCTCCTGCTCGCCTCGTCTCCTGTTTGAACATTCCTGAGACGAGCTGACCAGCAGTTGAGTTTGAAGCGGGCTTTTCTACAGAGCTGCGTCTTATGAGGTTTTCAAGAGGTTTTTCCCAGGCCTCTTAAACAGACGAGGGATTGACTGACTGACTGACTGACTGATTGACTGACTGACTGACTGACTGACTGACTGATTGACTGACTGACTGACTGAATGACTGACTGACTGACTGACTGACTGACTGACTGACTGTGTACGTGCGTGTATGGGTGTATAGAGTTTGACTGTGTCTGCCAGGTCCGGTTATGTAACTATTGTTTTAACATCTGTGCTCAATGCATACTTGGGTCTGAATTTGACCGTATTATTAAATAAGGCCTGTTGGCTGCTCAATGGCGGCGTTGCCTCAGGCCAGGAGCCGCAAGGAGAGGAGAGGAGAAAGAAAGAAAGTATGGGAACATCTTTCCGTAACACTGCACAAGAAAAACATGTGAGGCCCTGAAAAGAAAAATAAAGGGAAGAAGAGCTGGGACAAGTGAAAGAAAGAAAAGCTTTCTCTCTCTCTCTCTCTCTCTCTCTCTCTCTCTCTCTCTCTCTCTCTCTCTCTCTCTCTCTCTCTCTCTCTCTCTCTCTCTCTCCCTGTCCCCCGTTCTTTTTTCAAGACCTGGAGGAAAGAAAAACCAGACGGGGGGGCGACAGAGGGATAGAAAAGGGAGAGAGAGAAGGTCAGCAGGAGTGGAAGGGGTGGTTTAGGCCTCGCCTGGGAGAGAATGAAGTAGGATTCAGCAATTAAAGCCCCACAGGCCGAACGTCAAGAGCCCTTATCTTCAGAACGGAAGGCCAGCGGTGAGGGGCATGTAGAGGGGTGGAGGGGGGGAGAGGCGGACGGGGACGGGGACGGGGGGACGGGGACGGTGACGGGGGGGCATTGTTAAGCTCAGGGCAGAGTGGGGCCCAGTACACTTGCGTAATCCAGGAGACAAGAGACTGCCAGTCCGGGTGGGGGACTCCAAAGGGTAAGGCCCTGTGCCAAGTTTCTGGTAAGGGGATAAGACCATACGCTGACTGAGTGCACACTCTTATTAAAGGAGCCTTCTCAGAGGAGACCTTATCTTCCAAGAGAACTATGCTGGTAGTGCTGCTGCGGCATTCCAGTGTGATCTACAGCGCTGCACGTCCAGGGCTCCGTCGTCTGGAGTATGGTCGGCTAGCTCTCCTTAAGATCCACCGTCAGGTACTCGTGGATTTACTGCGGGGTGTAGCACGGGGACATGTGTACATAACGGTCATAAAAGATCACCGTGGCAGCCATGGGAACGTTAGTGTTGAGGTGGATCGGCCCCCTGCGACTCCCGCCCCCGCGCCCCTCCCCACTTACCCGCTACGCCCCCACCTTCACCCCCAGCTGTCTCTGTGAGATGAACCAGGACCCCCTCCACCCCCCCTTCCTCCATTCCTCCTCTCACCACCACCCTTCTTCACTGTCAGCACCCACCGGCCCACAGCTGGACCCTGTTACCCACAATGCACGGGGTCGTCCCTCAACGTGACAGCGCGGTCCCATAAACCACGGACCCCCAACCCCCCTCCCGTAACAGGACAAGAAGAGAGCCAGAGAGCGACAGATGAGATTTGTGTCGAAAAAAAGGAGAGGATTGGAGGGAAGAGGGGGAGTAAGTGGTAGGACTGAAGAATGGGGGGGGAGGGGGGGATGGGTTTCAAAGAGTGTGTTGTAGTGTACAGTGAGTTGAAGTGTGTGGCGAGCTATGCAGTTAATAATGTCAAACTATGCTAACCTCAGTGTTGTGGTACGCATGTAATGCTTCAGTATGCAGAATATGTTTGTTTACATGCGGTATGCGCTGAAGCACATCATTCTGAAGGACAATCATTTTTGTCGTGCACTGTTGGCAGTACTTGTTCAACGAGCTAACTAAAATGTCAGATAGGGGAGGTGTCTTTGGAAAGGGCAGTAAACGAGAATAACGAAAGAAGGAGAAAGAGAACACATAACTTTAGTGGTCACCAGGCCTGGTGGTGGTGGAGGGTAAAGCCCAGCTTGGTTCTCTGTACAGATGTTTCAGTGTTGCCCAAAGCCTCTCCATACGGAGTTGATGTGAAAAGGCCCTGGCTGAGAGCTCGATGAAAAGGGTCTATGCTAATATGGAACAGGGAAAGGGGGGCAGCAAAATTGTTACGACGTCTCTGTCAGTGACGATAGTCATCTGGAAGCCACAATATCATCAATATGCTTTGTAGTGGTGTGAGGGGGGGGGGGGGGTGCGAGCGGCGAGCGGCAAGTCATGCAAAGTGCTGCGTAAACTCTCTAAGACGCACTTCAGTGCGACCGCAAGAAAAGGCCTGTCCCCGGAAAAACCACATATGTCGCGGCTTCTCTGATTTAATGTCAAGGGTTTGTTGTTTTAATTACCTCAAACGGACACTCTTAACGAACGGCAGCTTCGCTTTGCACTACATCCTGCCTCCTCGTTAGGGCTCTGAACTTCCCTCTTTATCCCTCCGTCCCTCCGTCCCTCCCTCTTTCCTCATCCAGACCGGGAGAGCGAGTCTGCTTATTATTGGAAGAAAAGCGGCCCCTTTTGTCTCAGATTTACGGTTTTGACCGCGGCTGCCCCACTAGGAGAGTGTGAGGGCTGTACCATTAGAGTCTACAGCCAGGGACATGAAAGAGAGCTGAGAGGTACAGTTAAAAGAGGAAGGAAGGGGGAGGAGGAGGGCTGGAACGGGAGGGCGAGGTGGTGACATAGAGACTTACGTTCTCCAAAAAAACAAGTCTGGGTGACTGCGCTCGCGGGGGGGGAACAGAGGGCCAATCTAGACGTGATTTAACGGCGGTCGACTCGTTTCGTAGCCACCAGATATAGCTGCATACCGGCGAACATGAAAGGGTTAAGAAAGCATTGTGAAGCTCTCGTGTCTACGATTGTCCCTTTGGAGTATCGGCTGTGATGGGGGATACCTTTCATAGCCACTCCCCTAGTCTTCTTATCCCAGGTAATGACTCTCATTAGATAACATCACCTCAAAGAAAACAAAAGCCCCAGAATGCAATGAGGCGTATTTAGTAGTCCTAGGAGGGGGCCAGGGGTCAGATTCTCTCATTTATCTGTTTCCACTGCTGCTAAAGCGTGTGTGTCGTGGTGTGTAACCCTCCCCTGTGACAACACAGATAAGAGGCCTGTTTGACACAGACACACACACCCAGCTCTGGTTACACACACCTGAGACGCCTGTCCGCACGCCCCCACACCGTCTCCCCCCCGTCTCCCTCCTCCGTCCCTCAGCCACACAACAGGTGCTTTCTCCGCTCCTCCGGGGCAGCAGGGAAACCCGAAACCTCCGGAGTGTGTCTGCGCAAACCGGCACGACCCCGTGCCAAGCCTCCGCTCCGAGCCCCAGACGGGGCCCAAGCAGCATGCTGCTCCGACCCCAGGGAGAGAGGCTGGGAGAGGGGGAACGGAAGGAGGAGGAGGAGGAGGAGGAGGATGAGGAGGAGGAGGAGGGCGTTCAGGCAGCCAGGCCAGGGTCGGTGTTCGCAGCAGATGTCTGCAGCCTTGCAACCTCCTCTGAGGCCTGGAGGGTCAGCCGCTCGTTTTCAATCCAAAAGGAAATGTTGTCTATTTCCTCTTGTGTTTTTTTGTTTTCTTCTTCTCTGAAGGAGACGGCTGTAGATGCTAGATAGGATTCCTTTGGACATAGTGAGATGCGCACATGCAGAGTAAGGCGCACGCGCGCGCACACACACACACACACACACACACACACACACACAGACACAGTGCCCTCTGTGTGTGTGTGTGTGTGTGTGTGTGTGTGTGTATGTGTGTGTGATGTCTAGGTATTGACGCATACCTGCCTTCACCTCGTCAGTCAGTAGCTGTAATGACTGGACCCAACCCTGTGACCCTGTGACCCTGTGAGGTCACGGCCCACTGTGACCGCCACCGACAGGCAGGGACACAAAGCAGGTCTCTGTCACACACCTACCCATCTCTGACCTCGCTCAGATCTCCACCACACAAAAGAGATACTTCAAAACGTGCAACAAAGGGTATTGATACGTATTCTCTGTCGATAGGTTCGCATCCTTTCGTCCTTGTGATCTTTTTTGATCTAGCGATTCATCCCGAATTCTGTACTCTATTGTTCGGACTCAAATTTGGGATTTGTTTCTCTTTTGCTCGGGTTACAAAAGACCCGTGCGGGGCGACCCCCCGAGTCTGGAGACAACTCTGTTTGACCTGACCGGCATCCATCACCCCCCACCAACATGGCATAACAAGACAAACAGACCTAGAGGCATCTCTCTCTCTCTCTCTCTCTCTCTCTCTCTCTCTCTCTCTCTCTGTCTGTCTCTGTCTCTCTGTTTCTGTCTCTCTCTCTCGCTCTCTCTCTCTTTCTTTCTCTCTCTCCATCCCTCTTTCTCGGGGGGGGGGGGGGGGGGGCTGGAGCGGGTCGGAGAGAACAGCTGTTACAGACAAGAAGGCTGAGAGAGATGGAGGAGGAGGAGGGGGGGGCGGGGGGGGGGGGGGGGGGAGAACGACAATAGACACATAGTAGAGAAGGAAAGCTCAACAAGATATGACGTAGACTCACGGAGTTGTGGGGGGAAACGGCGAGCGGGTTTTCTGTATCGTGCGATCCATCAAGCTGGACTTCTGGTACTGTCTCTCTGAGTGAATACGGTGCGTTATGCAAGTGAGTGTGTGTGTGTGTGTGTGTGTTTAAGTATCGGAAGGCGGTGCATCGGGGAGTGGTTAGAGGTGGCCCGACCTGTTTTTATCCCTGACACGCGAGGCAGGTGTGTGAGCGCACTTCAGGCTGTCTCCTACATGGAATTTTCATCTTTTTCAATTGTTGCTACACACTCATACTGCATGTCTGCCAATGTCTCGACACAATGACTCATACTTACATACATACATACATACAGCTGTCTAATGGCTATCCTGGAACTACCTGACATCCAGTCCTGCCCCCCTCCCCCAAAGAAAAGAGGGTCAGGACACTTGAACATGCCTGAATACACCTATGTTGTGTTCATTTTGAGTTGTACCTTGCTACCGTGATGCAACGTTAGAATCGACAGGATGAACAACCAGGGCAAGTCAACAAAAGCAAGAGGGCGTATGTGATTCACGCAGGGGGGCGGACAGACTGACAGACTGGCATGACTGGTCCCCTCGGGGCAAATAAACAAGGTTACGGACGGCAAACAAACACACGCTCCTCTGTCCCTCTGGCTATCACGCGCCGTCCACAGTCCCCATACGGTGTCAACGCACCTCTGTCACCCTCAGCACACACTGGCGGGTCAACCCACATTCTCTCGGTCTGCTGGGTTGTTGATGTCATCACTGCTGCAGCGCACACACACACACACACACACACACACACACACACACACACACACACACACACACACACGCACACACCACCCCTGTCTGGCTTGTCAGTTCATCCAGGCAGGTAAATTATGTTTGACATTCCCTCCCTCTGCCCCATCACTGAAGAATGTCCTAATCCCCGTTTACCTCGCCAACCTCCCCCCCCTCTCTCACCCTCGTCAGGTGGCTGGGGGAGACTAGGCCCAAAATTCTGTCACCCACATCTGCCACGACAGGTGTGTGTGTGTGTGTGTGTGTGTGTGTGTGTGTGTGTGTGTGTGTGTGTGTGTGTGTGTGTGTGTGTGTGTGCGTGCGTGCGTGCGTGCGTGCGTGCGTGCGTGCGTGCGTGCGTGCGTGCGTGCGTGCGTGCGTGCGTGCGTGCGTGCGTGCGTGCGTGCGTGCGTGCGTGCGTGCGTGCGTGCGTGCGTGCGTGCGTGCGTGCGTGCGTGCGTGCGCATTAGGCATGCTGCATATGTGATTGTGACATGGTGTCCCTGCTGTTATTGTGTTGTCACTTTATTGGCTGACACGATGAACGCAGCAGGCTCAGCCTGACATTAACCCTAACTCAGCTTACTTGGTGCTGCAACTTGGCATATCATCAGTTAGTTATCTGTATATTTTGAAAGGGATACACACACACACACACAGGCCTATGCTCAGAGATTGGCTGTCTTCTCTGCAGGTGTGTCGAGCTGTGGGGGGCTCAGGGTGCCCTCAGACTCAGCCTCGGCTAAGCACACCTGGGCCAGATTCAACACAGACTCTCTCTCTCTCTCTCTCTCTCTCTCTCTCTCTCTCTCTCTCTCTGTCTCTCTTTCTCTCTGTCTCTCTCTCATTCTCCCTCTCCTTCTCTTTCTCTCTCTCTCTCTCTCTCTGTCTCTTGCTCCCTCTTTCCCATAACATTCCCACTCCTAGACACCAAAGAGCTCGGCTCATCTATCTCGCTGTGGGAGCCGTCACCGGGGTGACTGGCGATGTAAAAGAGGGGGGGGAGGGGGGGGGCGCACTGAAAGAGTTAAAGAGAAAGGATAAAAGCAGGGAAGGGAAGATACAACACAACACACACGTACGTGTCTCTCTCCCAGTCAATGAGCCGTGAAACAGGTACGGGTGAGACGGAAAAGAATAACAAGGAGGAAAGAGAGAAAGAGCTGAAGAAAAAGCACCTCTTCTTTGATCTTTATGTCCCGTTCTCGAAGATGTTCTAGAATCTAGAACAAGGCCTCTGTGTTCTAATGGGAGGTCTGGCTGCGACAATGAAGGAATGTGAGAGACGCTAGCTATGGGACTTTGAGGGTGAGGATGAGGAGCACGGGAGGCTGTTGTTTTGTGCCGCGAGCCTGGCGGTGATTGACAATCGAATGTGTCGCTTTTTGACTTCCTCACGTGCGTCTGACTGTTTCCAGTCAAGTTCTCGGCGGGAGGGGGGTATTGACGAGATCGCTCACGATCTGGAAGGTATTGACTTATGGGTTGGAAGTCATCCCAGAGCAAAAACACCAGGAGGGTGAGGGCGGATTGGGCTGCAGCCAATTGGAAGTGCCTGTGCCATTGTGTCAAAGGAGAGCAGAGTGCATGATTTACGCAAGGTTGGAGTCTGTTTTTTTACAGTAGTTTTC
>NC_137675.1:61569052-61586552 GCF_963989245.1 Nansenia antarctica | reverse complement strand
TCATGATCTGTTTGCAATGCTCTGGATATTCAGAGCCGTGTTCTCCCAACTGCATTGGAACACACTGCAACATGTGTCTCCTGCCCATTGAGAAATCTGATGTGCCTTGAAAAAGTCATACACCTTTGCATTATGTTTTTAACGTAATATTTATTAATCATAATTTCTCTCTAGAAAAACAACAACTTACCGACTATGTCACTGTGGAAAGATGGTATTGCTGGTGCACTCAGAAACATCAATTTGCCTATAATCTTTTATCCAAACTGAGGACCCACGGGAAAAAAAGTAAACAGTTCGAAATCCTTTGCTGTCTTTGTACTGTTTAAAAATTCTCCGATGATGTGTAACCGGGTAAAGTTAGCAAACTATAAAAACTTAAGCCACCGGTGTTCGAGTGGTTGAAACCTCCACGTCAAGGAATGCGCTCAA
The DNA here is from genome assembly GCF_963989245.1 of Nansenia antarctica. Taxonomy (NCBI): domain Eukaryota; kingdom Metazoa; phylum Chordata; class Actinopteri; order Argentiniformes; family Microstomatidae; genus Nansenia; species Nansenia antarctica. Next base: position 61,586,120 of record NC_137675.1, on the reverse strand, counting down.
GTGTCCAGTGGAGCCCCGTGCGCTGCGCTCCCCGACCCGAGACAAAAGCGCTTTATTGGCGAACTGAGCAGACTTGTAGTTGAGAATGGGAGGGGCGAGGCGAGCAGAGGGAACCAGAGCGCTCCGTGCACTCCAGCCGGCCGAGGATTGGGAAGCGCTCATGCGCTCACCTCACCTAGAGATATGATGAAGGTGGAACAATGTTGCAACTTTTGCAAGTTGCTCTCTTGTAAGTTGCTCTCTTGTAGTTTCCCTTTGAATGTTAACCCGCAGGACCTGTTTACTTGAGAATGATTTAGCCTACTTGCAAACTTATTTTGCGCTTTGTTAGTACACCTATTTGATAGGCACTTGCCGCAGCACTTGCATAACAGCGCAAGTAACCGATTTGTTATATATATATATGAATATTAGTTAATTCATTAAAAACAACAAGCCACTTTAGATTGGTATATAATTAATTTAATATCTGTTGACTAGCCTACATCAGACTCTTTTCAAATTCGTTTTATTCTGAGTTTATATAGGGCCTTGATTGATGAGAAAGATATGCTGGTATTTTGAGTGCATTTCGCATTATTTTTTGCGGTGACAAATCAGAAATGTATAGGTCTCAGATATCATATCCCTCATTCGCACATACAGTATGGTTGCCTAATTAGTAAAGACGCACTGTAAAGCTTGTAGGATTGAATACTTCCGACTGCTGATGACTAACAGCCCGTCAGCAGCTGTCACCCTATATTTAAAGCGGGGTAGAATCGTTTTCCAACGAGGTGAAGTAACGGGATAGTTCTCAGTGTCTCGGTAGCTGTGTCACTTCGGATATATACTTTTAGCCGCATCTCTCAGAGTTGTCCATATTTGCAAAACATGGGTGGATCATAGAAGGGCCATTTCAGACCCGAATAATGCCTGGACTGTTCAGTGAAAGGTGTTTGTTGTGATTTCATTATTCCTTCGATTATTTCCTCAGGAATCGATACACAATAATTATAAATATTGAAATAAACCCATGCACAGCCTTTTTATGCAGAGCTCAAATGTGTGGCCTAATAGCTGGACTTGTGCATACACACCAACTGCGCTGCTGTATTATATGCTTGTTGACATGAGACTGTAAAAATAAATGGGTCGAGGCCAACTCGCCTCCTGAATATCTGGGGTGACGTCACTCTCCACCGTCCCGCGCTGGACGTGTCCCTCTGCTGGGTCCGAACTCAATAGGGGCAAGATTCAATAAACAGACGGTTCTTTGGCTCCTGGGCCGGTGCTTGTTTCTCTTTGTCTATGATGAATAAAGGGCCACTTTTTTTCCACTTCTTGAAATGGCCATGGCACGCTTTTATTTTTCAACACATTTTACACCGTTACTGTTTCCTCTCCATTTTGTCTGTGGCTCACTTCTCCCTCATCTTCCTGTCCTTTATCCATACTTACTGCTTGTTATGGTTCCTCTATGCCACTGGGCCTCCTCTTCATCCTTCGCTGACTGTAAGAGTTATTATCCATATCACATACATACACACACGCACGCATATACACACACACACACACACACACACACACACACACACACACACACACACACTACACATCTGTAACACATTACAGTAAATTTCAGGAATAGACAAACGATTTCATGCATGTTCTGTTGGGCCCAGATGTAGTCCCATAGTCGTTGCCGCAGCTGAGTTTTATATGTTCATAGCAAATAAATCCTCCTTTGCAGTTTATCAGAACCACAGAGTTTCACACATACAGTACAAATTACCCAAGCAGTGCTCTCTCTCTCTCTCTCTCTCTCTCTCTCTCTCTCTCTCTCTCTCTCTCTCTCTCTCTCTCTCTCCTATCTATCTGTCTTTCTCTCACACACACACACACACACACACAAACTGCCCTGAATGATGGAGCTGCTGACTGTGTGCTGAGGTCAAGGAGGTACAGACTGAGTGAGTTATTTATCCTGATCATCTGGGCTGTGTGTCTTGGAAGCAGTGAAGGACCAGAGTCGCCAGAGCCCAGGAATTCAAACACAGTGCTCACCTTCACTGGCGTCAGCCTGCTCCCACTCTCTGGGTCTTCTGCTTTAGATAAACACACTGTGGTGGTGGTGGTGGTGGTGATGGGGGACACAAACACACACACACACACACACACACACGCACACACACACGCACACACACACTCCCAGTCTTCAGTCATTAATGTCAAACTGGATGACTAATCGCACAGACAATCATGCCGAGAGATTGTGATGGAGCTCACTGTGAGTCAGAGGTAAACAGTGGCCTACAGCGGTAGTGTCGAGCCATAAGAGCGGTCGGAACCTAGAGTCAAATCTCCGCTCCTATAATAACATTACTGCATGTGCCGTCAGCGTGTTGAGCTCCCTAATCATCCTGGCGCAGTAAAAGATGGCGCGGCGGAATCCGGCCTGGCGTAATGTTGCCCTGGGGAACCTGTAAAACGCAGCAGGGCTGGGCCCGGTCCAACAGCGGCCCGCGAGCTAAAGAGCGGAGTCGAGCCACTTACACACACAGCAGCACCCCATCATTCTTTTATTTTCTTCTTCTTCTTTCGTTTTTTTTTTTTTCTTCCCTTCCCTGCCCTTTTTTATTTTTATTTTTTGGTTGCTTTCTCTGACTTGATTTTCCTCTGTGGTTCCTAACACCCTCCCAGCGAGCTCTCTCACAGACCTCCTTTCTCTCTTTCTCCGTTCTGCTTTTACTTGGTTCTCATCTACCCTCCATGTGTCCATCGGAGTCCGATGTGGACAATGTTTTTTTTTTTATGAGATCTCGACGAGGACTTTGAGTATGACCAAAATGTCAGAGCTCAATGTACACCAATACAACATATACTGTATATATATATATATTATTATTATTTTATTTTTTAAATTTGTACATACACTACCAGTCAAATGTTTGTAATGACAACCTGATTCACACAGTGTGTAATTGATTCCTATGCAAATCAGAGACCCTATAAAAACAATAAATTAAAGATATTAATTCCAAAATTACATATCTATTACCCTTGCATTACGATCCACTCAGTTCAACTTATTGAGTGATTTGTTGATGACATTTTATAATTTTAGCTAAGTTTAAATAAAAAGGGAAAAATGTAGCTGTTCTAAAATGTTTGACCGGTGTGTGTGTGTGTGTGTGTGTGTGTGTGTGTGTGTGTGTGTGTGTGTGTGTGTGTGTGTGTGTGTGTGTGTGTGTGTGTGTGTAGGTCCATATATTTGGACTCTGACATAATTCTTGTTATTTGAGCTGTCTACCAAAACATATTCAAGTTACAGTTATAGAATTCTTCTTCGGCGTATGGGTAGTTGTTTTTCCTCTCCACTCCACCAGGCTCGGGGCCGAGGGGCTACCCTTTTACCACCCCGAGACCTGGTTGAGGAATGAATATGGGCTTAAAGTTAAGACTTTCAGCCTTAATTTGAGTATTAATTTTGTATTCACATCCAAATTCGGTTTAGGAATTGCAGCTCTCTAATATGTAGCTCCCTCTTTTTACAAGGGACCAAAAGTAATTGGACAATTGACTCAAAAGTTATTTTATGGACGGACCTGTGTGTCTGAGTTGATTGCAAGTGTGGCATTTGCATTTGGAAGCTGTAGCTGTTCCATTAGAGAGATAGCGGGAACATTAGTGGCCAAATCAACAGTTTGGTACATTCTGAGAAAAAAATGCACTGGTGAGCTCGGCACCACAAAAAGGTCCATGGAAGACAACAGTGGTGGATGATCTCAGGATCCTTTACATGGTAAAGAAACCCCTTCACAACATCCATTTTTTAAAAAATAGATTTTTATAGATTTTTTTTCAGAACTTGTCAGGGTTGGGCAAATATATTCACATTGTTACAAAATACACACCAATATGTACATGTAAAAATAGTGTAAAAATAACAATATAAACAATGACAATGTTAACAGTAAGACTATAAAATAAGACTGGTTCAGGGGTGCAAACTTGTCACCTTTCTGCTAAATTAGCTGTTTTTATCCATTTGAATTGTGGAGATCTGGCCCCAAAAAATGTTTTTGGGGGGAGGGGGGGTCGAAGTCTCATCCAAGTCACATGATGCGCAAGCTAACTAATCTCCCTGTCTGCTGAACTCTGCTGCTGTTGAAATAACTTTTAGCTTCAGGCTGCTAGGTACAGTTCCAGACAGCATAGAGAACACAGTCACAGTAAACTGTTTTCTAAGTAATTCTGCAGGTGTTGAGGTCAGGGCTGCCGCTACTTACACATGCATCATTGTTAGACCACCGTTAGTGCTAGCGGTATCTATTTAACACCATTAGTGCTAGCGCTATCCCCCCCTAAGGTTAGCCGCAAAAAAAAAATGGGGCACCTTTTTGGGCCATCACCAGTTTGCACCCCTGGTAAAAGAAGCTATATCTAGAGACATGTGACATACAGTATGCTCAACGCTAGTCATTTATAATTTTACACTAGTTGCATCAACTTTTATAATTCAGCTTCATTGTACATCATCATAACCTCAGTCCCCATTACTACTGCAAATAAACTCTTGCAAATGCAGAGGCAGGTATACCCCTGCCAGGTCATACCTTGTGTGTTAGATTCAAATTGTCTTTGAGAAAGACTAGGGTCTTGAAAAGATAATTCTACCTGAGCCTTCTTGACTTTCCATTTAGTTAATGTGAATGTTAGTTTCTCTCAACTTTAGAATAATAACCCTGCAAAAATTGTCATGCAAACAATGTTTGTTTGAGGCATATTAATTTTGTTATGTAACTTGGATTGCAGAGATGGGTGTTCGGCCTACGAGAACACAGTCACGGTAAACAGTTTTCCAAGTAATTCTGAAGGTGTTAAGGTCAGGGCTGCCGCTACTTACACACGCATCATTGTTAGACCACCGTTAGTGCTAGCGGTATCTATTTAACACCATTAGTGCTAGCGCTATCCCCCCCCTAAGGTTAGCCGCCAAAAAAAAATGTGTCACCTTTTTGGGCCATCACCAGTTTGGGTGATGTCCATGTGTTCCAAACTTTAGGCAGTCATTGCCTGCAAAGGATTCTCGACAAAGTATTAAAACATTTTTTTAAATTTATGATTATGTTAATTTGTTCAATTACATTTGAGCCTCTGAACACAGGGTACTGTGTATAAAAATTGTTGCAATTCCTAAACGTTTCATGCAATATTTTTCTTCAACCCCTTGAATAACAGCTGAAAGTCTGCACTTCAATTGCATCTCGATTGTTTCATTTCAAATCCATTATGGTGGCGTACAGAGCCGAAATTGTGTCAGTGTCCAAATATTTCCAGACCTAACTGTGTGTGTGACAGATGATCATATGACAGAGCAGCCAGTGTTACAGACAAGTGTAGTGTTATAGGCTGTCTGCTTCCCCCCCCCTCACTCACCTCTTACTGGACTCAGACCTACATACAGAGACCCTGTCTCATAATGGACTTTCCACCTGGGCCTCACTACGCTTCAGTGGCCCATTTATTCCTCTTTCTTTCCATCCATCACCCCCTCGGCACGCCATGTACTTCCTTTTTATAATGAAGTTATAGAAAATGAATTTATATTACACCTTAAGTCTAGACTTAACTTTCGCTCCACGTCCTGAGCAGTCTGAATAGAGTGTAAATGCTCACTGTTTCCATGGAGACATGCTCTCTCGGGCCTCAGACCTATACTTTAATCTGGCATCTAATCTGGCATCTTCAGCATCACGTGATGACATCACACCCAGAACATCCTCAGGTCAGGGGAGGGGAGGGGGGGGTCTTTGGACTGGTGGTCCATAGACTGTGTGTGTGTTTGTGAAATATAGTGGACACGGGAGCAAGGTCGTTCAAATTAGAACATCTATATCACAACGCGATGGCCCTGCTGTTGATATCATAGGCTGGATGAGGGATGGATATCGAAATAGAAAGAGAGCGGGGGGTGGGGGGTGCTGGCTGTAGAGATAAGTGTCTGTAGTTGGGTGATTGAGGGGGCGGGCTGTCAGAGGGACAGAGACCCTGAAAAGGAAGTGAATCCCCCTGGCTCGTGAATCGTGTGTAGAGGCGGGGGGGGTAATGATGGAGAATGAGTGTGGGGGTGGTTATGGGAATAATCACCCCCCCCCCTCCTCCCTCCCCTACCATAGGGACAGCCTGGGAACCATCAACAAGGGTTATTTTCTGATAGACTTACCCACAACTAAACCTTCCTCATTATTCATGTAGTCTCCTAGTCCCTGAATATGAGGGGGCTCATCCGTGTGTGTGTGTGTGTGTGTGTGTGTGTGTCTGTGTGTGTCTGTGTGTGTGTCTGTGTGTGTGTCTCTGTCTGTGTGTGTGTGTGTGTGTGTGTGTGTCTGTCTGTGTGCATGTGTGGCGTGTGCGTGTGTGTGTCTGTGTCTGTGTCTATGTCTGTGTGCGTGTGGTGTGTGTGTCTCTGTCTGTCTGTGTGTGTGTGTGTGTGTGTGTGTCTGTCTGTGTGCATGTGTGGCGTGTGTGTGTCTGTGTCTGTGTCTCTGTCTGTGTGCGTATGTGTCTGTGTCTGTGTGCGTGTGTGTGTCTATGTGTGTGTGTGTGTGTGTGTGTCTCTGTCTGTGTGCGTGTTTGGTGTGTGCGTGTGTCTGTCTGTGTCTGTGTGTGTATGTGTCTATGTGTGTGTGTGTGTGTATGTGTGTGTGTGTGTGTCTGTGTCTGTGTGTGTGTGTGGTGTGTGTGTGTCTATGTGTGTGTATGTGTGTGTCTGTGTCTGTGTCTGTGTCTGTGTGTGTGTGTGTGTGTGTGTGTGTGTGTGTGTCTGTGTGTGCGTGTCTCAGTGCTGTTTCTAGCGCACACGTGTTGATGTGCATCTACAGAGTGTGGGTTCTCCAGCTACGTGACGCTCGTCCCCAGAAGGCCCAGGGCTCCCAGTCTTCCCACAGTCCCTCCAGCCCCCAGTCACCACTCAGCCTCTGTGGGAAGCAGTGGGAGAGGGGAGGGACAGTGGGAGAGGAGAGTGGGAGAGAGACGCAGGGATTCCCTGGGAAGTCAGAGGGAGAGAGGCAGGGTTGTTTGGGAAGGCTGATTTGGGAACACTGAAAGTGACAGAAAGGGGAATAGGGGAGGAGGAATCCTGTTTTTCGGGAAGCAAGCTGAAAAAAAATATTAAAAAAAATAAAAAGAGCAAGAGAGGAAGATGTTCTGTGTCTGAGGTGAGTTAAAGCAGAAGTCGTCATATCGTCGGTGTGAAAACCATCGATATCGAACGCGGTTTTATGTCTTTGGTGACAACGCAGCGTAGAACAGATAAAGTCTGTGTGTGAATGAACATTAGCATCAAATATTGACTCTTCCCACCTGTCGTCAGGAGAGGCATTAGCCTATTAAAACACTCTGACAGAGTGATAAAACTGTCTCTCTCCAAGGAACCTGACTACATCAGGAGACCATAGACCCTCCATGTGTTTGGATAGCGCTATAAATACAAGTGGACATTTTACGGTCTTGTTTATTTAGGGTTTTATCTGTGTTAATTGGGACAGAAGTGGCCATGTAGAAGGGCTTATGACCCTGTGAGAACCTAGCGCGAGAGTGGAAAGGTCTGGGTTCTTCTCCTCTCTTCCTCTCTCCCTCGTCTCTCTCTCTCTCTCTTTCTCCATCTGCCTTTGGCCTTTCTCACCATTCATCTGTCATGTCGTATGTTGGTTAGGGAATGGTTTGTGTTAATGAACCCAACCTTGGACTCCCGGAGAGAATTTGTCAGGATGTGTGTCGACCTCCTCTTCCTTCCGTGTCGCCTGATTCGGGCCTAAAAAACGTTTTCGTACGTTTCGACGGACTGGAGCGTCGGCGGCGGCGGCGCCGGCAGCATCTCTGTGTGAGGCCGAGAGATGTCTCGCGTGAGCGCTTTCTTGACATTCGTGTCGACGAGCGACAAAGAGAATCGGCCCTCAAGTCGGACCTCAGAAATGTAAGCGTATTAAACGAAACGAGCCCCGTGAGGAGTGGCTGTTTCTTGTTTGCTGCTGGGTCCTCCCGTGCAACGCGCTGTGTTGAAAGAGAGAACAAGAAAGAGAGCGAGAGAGAGAGAGAGAGAGAGAGACCCAGAGATTTACTGGTCTGTTGACTCCATGCCGTCCTTGTTTATGGGAGACACACCACACCGCGGTTCAGGCTGAGCCGGGCTTTCGAGACGGACATTCTACCGTAGTGCTCCTTGTTTGTTGTTGTACAACTAACCTCCGCAGAGAAATGCCTATTGACCTCATTCAGAACAAATTCATTCACTTAGCTGTAATTGCAGGCAGAAATTGCAGGCAGAAACATCAGTCGATCAAATAACAAAACAAAGCCTTAAAGCCTCGTTGAAAAGAGCCATAGAGACACACGGAGACAGAGCAACGTCAGCGAGAGCCGCCTATCTGTCCTCTCGATAGCTCTGAGAGTGGGGTTCATCCTTATCACCGAGACACTGACAACAGTGATAGCAGAGGTCGCAGAGGGGGCGGGAGGAAGGGGGGAGAGAGGAGGGGAGAGAGAGAGAGAGGGGGGGGGGGGGTAGGGGGCCTGTCACAGACCTCTGGTCACCAGGTCGTCTTGGAGGTCAGCCAGGAGTGGACATTTTCCCATCATGCACGAGGAGCATACACGCACAGCATTTATTAGGCTAAACGCTCTTTTTTTTTTGCGATACTCTCTCTCGTTCTCTCTCTCTCTCTCCCGACGCTCTCTCTCTCTCTCGTTCTCTCTCTCTCGCACCCTACACTCTCTCTCTCTCATTCTTTCTCTCTCTCTCTCCCTACACTCTCTCTCTCTCCCTTCCCCCTCCCTCCCTCTCTCCTTTCCTCTCTCCTTTATACTGTATCTCTGTATGTGTTTGGTATAGTATGTCAGGGGACTAAAGAGAGAATGCCTGTGGTCTAACCAGTGGGGTAGATGTGGCACATGGCTGCATCTCAGATATGTTCACTATGCAAAGCATGTTGTTTGGCACGCGCACTCTCTCTGAAAAATGATAGAAACGCAACATGTCGGTGCACAGTTTCTGCCCGGTTAGCCGGTTAGGTTTGTGTCTGGTGTGTCAGGGGGGAGGAGATGTGGATTCTTTCCATGTTTATTAAGTAGGGGGCAGGGCTCAGCAGGACCAACAGGTCTGAACCACCTGTATTGAATGCGGTTCAGCACACACACACACGCATACAGATGCGAACACTCACTCACACACACACACACACACACAAACACACACATACACATACACATACACAGACGCGCGCACACATACACACACACACACACATATACACATACACATACACACACACACACACACACACACACACACACACACACATACATAGACGCACACACACATACACACACACACGCACACACACATACACACACACACACACACTTCACACTTTCCCACCCATCCCAGGCTGTCCAGGAAAGCCCCCTATCAGAGTCAGACAGCGCCCACCCTGCAGCAGGCCCTGTGAGGTGTTATCTGGTCACGTGTCGGAGGGAGGGCCGTGTGCCGCGCTGCACGGACGCCGCCCATGGCAGACCGCTGAGGTCATCGACTCTTTTCCTTCGACGCGTCCCATCTTTTGTCCTCCACCTCCCCCCAATTCTTACCTCTCACTCATACACCCCCCCCCCCCTCGTCCCCATCTCCTAGCTCCATAACCCCCCCATCTCTAGCCCCTGTTCCCTCACCCCTCCTCCTGCTTAAACTCCCATCACTCTCCCATCAGCCAGCACCTCAGATAACAGAGGCTGGTCTGAGAGGCTGAGAGAGACACACACACACACACACACACACACACACCGAGGGCCTGCCTTCCACTGTCACACACAACACTGATACCTGGGGAGGAGGATAGAGAGAGAGAGGGTGTGTGTGTGTGTGGGGGGGGGGGGGAAGAGTAAGAGGAAGGGAGGGAGGGAGAGAAGGGGAGACAGAGGGGGGGGGCGAAGTGATACAGAGAGTGAAAGGCAAAGTTTACGGAGCAGGAGGAACCACACCAGTGTTGACACCACCGTCATTTCCCACTAGATTTTTTTATTGCGCTTTTCGCCCCACAGCGTTTGTCATGTGAGTGGAATACCCTGTTATTTTAAGACCCTTCAGAGGAACAAGAGCGGCACTTAGCCCCCCGGTCCCCTAGAGACGCACATCTGCCGCTGGTACAAATTGCTGAAAGCTGGATTTTTTTCTTCCCCCTGCCTGTCGAAGCCTGGCTGTGTGGGTGGCTGTGGCCTAGTAAAAGTCTGGTCAGCCTCCGCATTGTTAAGAGGTGGTGGTTCACCCACTGGGTCTCTCTCTTTCTCTCTCTCTCTCCCTCCCTCCCTCCCTCTCTCTCTCCCTCCTCGTCAAAGACCACTGGGACTTGATTGAAGACGATGCCAAGGGAGCTGTAGAATAGGCTGAGGCTGAGGACAAGACGACCGCACTCTCTCCCCGTCTCTGTCCCTCTTCATGCGCTCGACTGTACTTTTTCGGGACAAGGACGCACTTTCATATATATATATATATTGACAGATTCTGTACCGAAGGGACAACAATAGTTCTCCCGCCTAAACCGGATTTTTGAGTGACAGAGAAGAACACGAGAACAAAATGGTGTGTGCGCGTGTGTGCGTGTGCGTGCATATGTATCTGTGTGCATTTGTGTTCAGGGGGCTGGACAGAACTGTCAGCAAAAGAAGAGGAGTAGATATCTCCTAGTGCCAGTTACTGCTCATATCCTGAGTCAAGGCTGTGGCTCGGGATTACTCTGTCTGTCTCTCTCTCTCTCTCTCTCTCTCTCTCTCTCTCTCTCTCTCTCTCTCTCTCTCTCTCTCTCTCTCTCTCTCTCTCTCTGTGTCTCTATCTTTCAGATGAGTTTCATCTGGTAGAGATGGCTCACTCCTCCACTCCTCACTCACTCTTTCATCTCCTCTCTCTCTTTCTCGCCAGTAAATTCATGTGGACGATAAACTCACTAACCTATAACACAGACGCAAGCACGCACGCACACACACACACACACACACACACACACACACACACACACACACACACACACACCATAACCATCGTCACAGCAGGACAAATATACAACTGAAACACCCTCACAGCTTAACAGATTTATTGGAGGAGATGAGATGTTATCTGGAGCTCTCCTCTCTCAGTCCACCCACCCCCCCTCCCCCGTGTTGTAAATCAAGCCAGAGTCCTTGTGGAATTTATTAACGGCTTATTCCAAATCTCTCAGCCACGGCCATTAAAACAGCTGATTTACTCGATGACTGATAGAGAAACAAACACCGCCCTCACAGAGGGAAAAACTCCTGGCCAGATCCTCACCCCTGGGTGCCGGGGTCAGAGTTCAGGGTGGGGTTAAGGACGGGATGATGGTCCAACATCAACATGAAAACATCCATGACTTCACTGGGCTGTGGGACAGAGATCCAGTTGTGTTTTTTGTTTTTTTCGTTGCGTTCGTGTATAATTGCCGGCGTATGGGTTATGTGTTGGTGTGCTAGTGGTCCATGTCTGTCTTTTAGAGCGTCTGCTAGGGTCGAACGTGCTGGAGGAAGGATGAGAGAGATGTCGGGAGAAGATATGGAAGACACAGTGTATGTTTTAGTGTACATTGTAGCTTTGAAGGGGCAAGCACAGACATGGTGGTAGAGGTCACTGGATTGTGTGTGTGTGTGTGTGTGTGTGTGTGTGTGTGTGTGTGTGTGTCTGTGTGTCTGTGTGTAAGAAGCCAGCTTGTTGATCTGCACACGCTGACACACGTCCAAAGGAGGCCAGGAATGTTTGCATCTGATGGGAGACAGACCGCTTGGATGACACCAATCTCCAACCCCCACGGAGAGAGGGAGAGGGAGAGGGAGAGAGAGAGAGAGGGTGAGAGAGAGAGAGAGATACAGAGATACAGAGATACAGTAGATGAGTCTTAGCTAGCTGACTATGATAAGAGCTGAGATGGGATCCAGTGGCGTCAACCACGATATCAGTCATCAGACAAACACTTCACTCACACAATGATGCTCTGTTGAGTGTAAAAAGTAATCAAAAATAAAATGTAAAAAAAAAAAGGAAAAGAAGAGAAAGAATGTTTTTTATGGCTTAACTCTTCAATTAAAGAGGGTAATTATTTGGAATAGAAGGTTTTATGTTTCTCTCTTTATTTCTCTCTCCCTCTCACCTATTCTCTTTTGTTTGACAAGCACATGCACCCACACACGCCGCACACACACACACACACACACACACACACACACACACACACACACATACACACAAGGCTACAGGGAAAACAAACACTAAACAGTCATGTTTTGTATCATTAAATTCCTTGGTTTAATGGTTCTAGCTTTTCCAATAGCCTGGACTTGGCTGCCCACTGAGGAAAAGTCTCAACACAAACACACACTGGCGTGAGTGTTCTAGAGTGTTCTGGGCCGGTGGGTTCTGTCACGGGGTTCTGCGAAGTCGAGACTTCGGTGCCACGTCGTCAGTGCGCTTGTTTCCGACAAAAAGAAACGTCCTCGGGTCATGTGATGTCACCGCTCGGCACTCGGGCCCCGATCTGTCCAATCAGTCGTCTGGAACGGAGAGTGCGAGCGACCATGCTCGGTTTAGCCGGACAGCCTCTTTTAATAGGCCCGTAATTCATTCATCAGCGTTGTTATTGGCGGGATGGATGTGAAGGCGGATTTTATTGGCCGTTTTAGTGTCTAAGGGAGAAATGACCAGAGCAGTGTATAGTGTGTAATAATAGTATAATAATAGTGTATTATTATTGTTGGTTTTCCACCGTTTTAAATCTTCGCTTCAACTGTGTGACATCACCTCGGAGTTGTTCCGAAAATAATGCACCGTGCTGACGGACTGACTCGCTGAAGTCAATGACGTGGTCGATGGACTTTTGAATCACTCTTGTCTGGTGTGTGTGTGTGTGTGTGTGTGTCCGTGTGTGCGCGCCTGTGTGTGTGTGCGCGTGCATCTGTGTGTGTTTTGTTGTGTTATGGTTCCAATATGACCATGACTAGAGGTTTACTCTCTTCCTGTGACCCCCTCAGCAATGAACGTTCTGGTCACGACCCCCTCTCCTCTCTACTTCCCTTCATCCATCTCTCTCTCCTTTCTCTCCTCCTCTCTCTGCTGTGTGGTTCCTGTGGTTCCCAGGCCCTGCTGACAGCTACTTTAACGCCTGTCTGCTGCAGCCCTTGATGCTGTCTGGAGGTTAACGCAAAAAACACCTCTCTTCCGGGTCCCGCCGGGGTCGCGACCTGCCCTCTGTACAACACCACCACATACAGACCAGAGGAAGTACAAATCAGAGGATGTGTGTGTGTGTGTGTGTGTGTGTGTGTGTGTGTGTGTGTGTGTAGGTGTGTGTGTGCGTGCTTGATAGCATTCCTCATTTCATTCCATGCATTCCAATGAGCCCATCCTCCTGACTTTCTACCTCCACCAGCCTCAACTAGTAGAAAACACACACAGTGCCACAACCCCTTTCTACTCTGACATACTCACAAACATGACACACACACACAGTCACACACACACACACACACACACACACACACATACAAATGCACACACACAGTCATGCACAGACTGGCACGCAACATCAGCGGCAGAAACCTCCCATCGAGTCTTTTCAGGGTTAATGCACCATGTAAGTATCCAGCTATCGTCTGAGATGCTCAACTTTCTCTGCCCTCCCTTGTCTGCTAGATCTTCTTCCCCACCCCCACCTCCTATCCCCACATGCCCACCCACCCACATTCCCCTAACCCTGGCCCTAGCCCTCCCAGGCCAGTGCAGTGCGGAGGGGGAGAATCCCTGCTTGTTTATGGGCAGTGACATGACTTTATGGCTTTACGAGGGACGCAGTCTGGCCCAGGTAACCAGATGTTTATGGGTCTGCCCTCTGTGTGTGTCTGGGCTGGGAGAAAGGCCTCAGGGTGTGTGCGTGTGAGTGTGTGCGTGTGTGTGTGTATGTGTGAGTGTGTGTGTGTGTGTATGTGTGAGTGTGTGTGTGTGTGTGTGTGCGTGTGCGTGCGCGCGTGCGTGTGCGTGTGAGTGTGTGCGTGTGGGCATGTATTTGTGCCAATATTTTGGGTTGGTTTAGAGATGGCTCTCAAATGTCTTTGCTTGCTAAAGGTAAATAGGTGTGTGTGTGTGTGTGTGTGTGTGTGTGTGTGTGTGTGTGTATGTGTGTATGTGTGTGTGTGTGTGTGTGTGTGTGTGTTTGTGTGTGTGTGTTTGTGCATGTGCCTATATGACTGGATTACGTTGGCTGAAGCCCCAGTTCTCTTTCTGGGCTCTTGTAAAGTAAAGATTTGGTATTTAATTTCTCTGTCAACATTATCTAAACCAGACCCCATGGCATCTGATGCGGTCAGAGAGCTGGCCAGAGGCAAGCGGCCGCAGAGATGTGTTGAGAAGTAATGTGCCATTATGAGCTTTTTCTATTAGTTTGTATTATACTGAAACGAACTGTTTCATGCTTATTTGGTGTCGTTTCGTGACGAGTCCATAATGTGACGTACACTTAGACTTGAGTGGACTTGGTTCTCGTGGAGGAGCTGGGAGCTTATGTGTTTAAAAGGTTCAGTGAGAGGGATCAGGTGGTGATGAGTGTCAGGCGTGAGATGAAATAGCGTAGTCCTTAACCCCGTAACCGGAGAACCTTGTCTTAAGAAATAAAACAGGGTGGAAAAGATTGACAGTAAAGCACACTGTATCTCTGTTTTCATCTGTGTTTCACTTTGTGGTATTCTCTCTTTCGTGTGTGTGTGTGTGTGTGTGTGTGTGTGGGGGGGGGGGGGGGGGGGGGGAGTTGGTATCTGTGTGTGTGTGTGTGTGGGTGTTGGTATCTGTGTGTGTGTGTGTGTGTGTGTGTGTGTGTTGGTATCTGTCTGTGTGTGTGTGTGTGTGTGTGTGTGTGTTTGTGTGCGTGCGGGTGTGCGTGTGTGTGTGTCAATCGATGACAGTATATGTCTGCACCTGTGTGAGCGTATAAGTCATTGTGCACACGGGCCACGTCGTACCCGTTGACATGGGAACGTGTGCTCAGTTTAATTAAATCCTGCGTGTGCTGCTGTCTGGGGGCAGACAGGGGGCCTGGCGGAGCAGGGAGGGGAGAGGAGGGGAGAGGCGAGGAGAGGGGAGACTGGCTACTTGGCACCCCATCTGAGAGGCTCATCAGCCGGGCTCAGACGTGACCACAGCTGGCCTCTCCACCAACAAGCCTGGCCTTTCTTCCCTGCTCAAGAACGCGACGCATCACCTCTAATTCCCTTCTAATGAACTGGCTACTGAAGGCGGCAAGGCAGGCCCTGCAGTCCTATTACACACACACACACACACACACACACACACCACTGGGAGGCTTAGCAGGGCTACTGAACACACCTACACCAGCACAGCATGGGCCGGACATTTCACTGAACACAGTGTGTGTTCAACCATCAAATGAGACAGCAGAAGGTTGGTTACAGTAGAACACGGTGGACCTCTCACTGTAAACACACCAGACTGTCACTGAACACTCCCAGTAAGGTAGTAAACACACCAGACTGTCACTGAACACTCCCAGTAAGGTACTAAACACACCAGACTGTCACTGAACACTCCCAGTAAGGTAGTAAACACACCAGACTGTCGCTGAACACTCCCAGTAAGGTACTAAACACACTGCAGCTCAACTAGCTCAGGGGAAGTGAGGTGCTGAACACACACACACACACACACACACACACACACACACACACACACACACACACACACACACACACACACACACTCACACATATACACAAAGACATACACATACACATACACATTCACATACACACACACACACACACACACACACACACAAACACAAACACATACACATACACATACACATACACATACACATACACTTACACATACACACAGACATACACATACACATACACAAAGACATACACATACACAAAGACATACACATACACATACACATTCACATACACACACACACAAACACACAAACACAAACACATACACATACACATACACACAGACATACACATACACATACACATACACAAAGACATACACATACACATACACATACATACACATACACCCCCTAATGGGGAGAATCCTGTATCAGATACAGCACCAAGCTGCAGACGACTGATGTGGTTCCCCAACGGGAGCAGAGCCACGGTGTCGTCATGTCGTTAGCGTCAGCGTCGGTGTTGGGCGGAGCTATGCGGCATGGTGATTGAGATATGAACCCCGTATTTGGTGTTAATTGAAGCTACGCGGTTGAGTTTAGTTAGCATTAGCGCTGGTGTCAGGCCCTGGCTGACCTGTGTCTAACCTTCTGGGGTCCGGGGTTTTTGCGGTGCGGCAGTGGGAAGCACAACGTCAACATTACCCCCTCACTTCTGACACATTGACGAGACCCTAATGGGTATGTTTGATTTGGAAAGCTGCGCCACTTTCTCGACGACTGGGAACTTGGCGCCCCTTCGAACACCAAACATCTGAAGGACAACCCCAACCCCATTCCCGATTCGACACCCCTATCAAAATAGTGCTTAGTGAGGAGTCCACAAACCTCATTATTAACTGTTCATTCACATCGTTTTTGGCATTCCAGTTCATTTTTCCGTTGTGGTCAATTTTCCACTCAACCGTCAAATCTTAAAACGAATTCAACATGTTTAGAATGTTGATGGTCTGACATCATCTTCGGCTAATGACAACCCTTATATTGCATACGTCCTCATCACACCACTGTTGGCTCTCTGCAAGTGACCAACAATGTATTATAAGAGTACTTGACTCAGCTATTCTCGGTATTAGACAGTATTCTACTCTTCTAAACCCCTGTAGGAGGTCATGCAACCACAGTTACAACAACAATGGAAGCCAACAGAGTCGAACCATCCTAGAGATTCCAGAACCCGGACGGGTTGCCAGGTGCCGTTGCTGTTCCGTAGCTAAATCCCGTTTTAATCAACTGTGGATGACTCCCCCCCCCGACCCGTCCATTGTGGAGGCGACCTG
>NC_137675.1:61546552-61564052 GCF_963989245.1 Nansenia antarctica | reverse complement strand
TGTACAGTAATAGCTTACTGGTCCCTGTTCAGGAAAATGTGTGTGTGTGTGTGTGTGTGTGTGTGTGTGTGTGTGTGTGTGTGTGTGTGTGTGTGTGTGTATGTATGTATGTGTGTGTGTGTGCGTTTGTGTGTCAGAATCACCCCATGTTCCTGAAGCGGGGCCATGATCAATCACCCCCACCACTACCACCACTGTGTGTGTGTGTGTGTGTGTGTGTGTGTGTGTGTGTGTGTGTGTGTCTGTAAGCCATAGTTTCCTGTTTTGTTTATCCACTACAACCAGTTGTAATTTCCCCTGCTTTGTTAAATCTCATACAGATCCTGCCTTCATAAATCTGCTTAGTGTGCCGGGGGGGGAGACAGGTGACCAGAGCCTCATCTGGGGCTCTGCTCACTAGGAGCCTAGGCAGGCTGGGGGTTGGGGCCTGGTTCTCCTGCAGGGAGTCTGGACTGTGTAACAGCCGACATAACTGGGTAACACACAGACTCCCTCTGCTAGAGGGAACGTGTGTGTGTGTGTGTGTGTGTGTGTGTGTGTGTGTGTGTGTGTGTGTGTGTGTGTGTGCGCTGTAGTTGTCCTATTCGTGGAAACATAGCTCCATCTAGTGGGCTTCCTTGGGAACTAAAGTATCCTCTGCAATTTCTACAAGAATGACCTACAGTGTTGAATTCCCTCCCCTTTTCAACTTCTGTTAACAAATTATCCTCTCTCTCTCTCTCTGTCATTCCCCCGCTCTCCTCCTGCCCCTCCCCTCCCCCTGCCTGTCCCTCCTCCCCCCCTCCCCCTCCATCCTCAGGACCCTGATGCCCCTGTATGACGCTGATTCTGGTCTCCTGGTTGTAGCAGGGAAGGTAGGGTGTACTTTGTTGTGTCCTTAAACAGAGGACGGCTTGTCTGTCCTTATTTGTGAAACCGGGAACAAGTCGGCAGCCGATCGAATGTTCAGACTTTTATTCTGAAAAATGTCAATACATTTCAAAGTTGTTTAAAATCAACGACACACAGCTCGTTTTGTGAGCCTTCTAACAATGTAAAGTAGTGTCATAGTGAACTAGGTAGCAGTGGGGATTACTCACCGAATCCATTGCGTAGCAATATTTTGGCTTGACTAGCGAGTGTGTCATTGATTTTCGACAACTTTTTTCATTTATTTAAGTTTTTCAGAATAAAAGTCCAAACAATTTGATCGGCTGCCGACTTGTTCCCGGTTTCACCAGCTGCTGTCACATTTTAGGATTTACTGTCTGACGTTGTTGAACTCGATGTTGATGTTGTTGTTGTCGTCTTTTCCACAGGGAGAAAGTGTCATTGACTGCTTCGAGGTGACCGCCACAGAGCCGTTCCTCTCCCAAGGTAAGACCACCATGCACTGCTCTCTCTCTCTCTCTCTCTCTCTCGTTTTATCCTTCCTGTTTCATCCCCCCTTTCCTTCAACCCTTCCGTCTCCCCTCCAGTGAGTCACTGTCTGACAGAAGCCCCGACGCGTGGCGTCGCCACGGTGCCCAAGCTGGTGTTGGACGTCATGTCCTGTGAGGTCATGCGTGTGCTCCAGCTGACGGATGGCTTCATCGTGCCAATCAGCTATCAGGTCCCCCGCAAGGTGGGTGGAGACAAGAGCCCCCGTCACCCCCTGACCACGCACGCCTACTGTCAATGAGCAAACATATTCAGCCCTATCAAATCACATCATATGATTAAATACGTGTGTGTGTGTGTGTGTGTGTGTGTGTGTGCGTGTGTGTGTGTGTGTGTATCTCAGACAGGACTGAGGAATGAGTACCATGCAGACCTGTACCCCGACACCTTGGGATCCACTGCTGCCATGTCCGCTGAGGAGTGGTGGCAGGGCGGGAACCAACAGGTATGGACGACAACCGTCTCTCTCTCTTCAACATCACACACTTCACACACAATATAACACCGCCTACGCTGCTGCTCCGACAAACATGCAAGCAGCGGATTCCGTTGTGATCGGCGATCCCAAGCCTCCGATGTTTTCGTGTTCCTCCGTAGGTGGAGAGGGTCAGCCTCAACCCGGACAAGCGCCCGAAAGCCAAGGCTCAGCCAGCCAAGCCGACGCCCGCTAAGAAGGAGCTGCCCAGTGGGAGGAGCAAGGAGGTGAGAGTGACAGGAGAGAATTGACCCAGAGAGAAGCGGTTTGGAGACATTTTCGGAACATTTCTTTTCCCTCCTCTTCTGTGGCTCCCAAGTGTATTTCCATTCAGACTCTCCCATCTTTCTGTGTGAGTGATCGAATAAGAGAGGACGATAGAACTGAAAGAGTGTTTCTTTCTCTCTCTCTCTGTCTGTCTCTCTTTCTCTCTCTCTCTCTCTCTCTCTCTGTCTGTCTCTCTTTCTCTCTTTCTCTCTCTCTCTCTCTCTCTCTCTCCCTCTGTCTCTCTGTCTGTCTGTCTCTCTCTCTCTCTCTCTCTCCTGCAGGAGGCCGTGCGAGCCTGCTCCACCTCCAGCAGCCCCCTCAGCAGCCCCAGCAGCAGTGCTGCCCCGTCCCGCTCCCCCTCCTCCACCTCGGGCCTCTCCTCAGGCTTCGTGCCCAGCCCCAGCCCCAGCCAGAGCGCCCGCGCCATCCAAAGCATGCTGGGTAGGACTCTCTCTCTCTCTCTCTCTCTCTCTCTGAATAGATAGCACGACCATAGCGACCTAGATTTCACCACCACACATCTTTCTCCTCTCCTAAAAAACCAGGCCAGATGTTATCCCTTTTTTTAAATGGATGTCACTGATATCTAGAACCACCCTGTTCTCTCTCTTGTGTCTCTCTCTCTCTCTCTCCTCCCCCCCCCCCTCCACCCCTCCTCCAGGCCCCAGCTCTAAGTTCCGTCACATCCAGGGTGCGGTGATGCACAGGGACACCCACTTCATCAACCTGAAGGGGCTGAACCTGACCACGCCCGGGGAGTCTGACGGCTTCTGTGTCAACCGTGAGCGCATGGCCGTGCCCCTCGCCATCTCGGGGGGCCAGATCGCCATCTTTGAGGTAATGCTCTGAGGAAAGAAAATAAAACATTATGATAATTAAAAGTTCACCAGTTTTGGTCAGCATGCGTCTAGAAAGGCATAACGGCAAACATCACAAAAACATCCACATCACCCCTGTATTAAACCGTTCGCTAGTATGAACTAAAGCATGGATGTGACCCCGCCACCCCCCCCCCCCCCCCTCTTCAGATCTCTCAGCCAGGGAAGCTGCCAGACACCGCCCTGCCCACCATCCAGAACTCCGTCAACGTGGCCGACTTCTGCTGGGACCCTTTCAACACACGCAGGCTGATCGTGGGTAAGGCTGAGCCCCCCCCCGCGGAGTTGGGGGACAGAGTGAAAGGAGAACAGCGTTCCTGTACTGTAATAGTATACAGTAATACAATACCGTAGTACACAGTAATATAATACAGTATTCATTTGACGACGTGTGTCTTTTCCCGTCTCTGTGTGACAGCCGGCGACGACGCTAAGATCCGTGTGTGGCAGGTACCAGAGGGGGGGCTGACCGAGACCCTGACCGAACCAGAGACCATCTTGCGGGGTAAGAGAGGGGGCACGGAGAGGGCCCCTTATTACTGAACATGTGTGATGTTAGTCTCATACTTTATATAGGCCATTTAGCTGCCGCTTTTATCCAAAGTGATTTACATTGCAGTGAGTGCGTACATTTTTCAGTATATACGGTCCCAGTGGGAACCGAACCCACAACCTAAGCGCTGTTAGCGCCATGCTCTACCAGCTGAGCCACAGAAGACTGTATTTTGACATTTGTTTTGATTGACTTTTAAGCAAACCGAAGACCGATCTGTATAAGATATGAGTGACAGGTGTTTTGGCCAATGACTCTCTCCACGCAGGTCACACAGAGAAGATCTACTCTGTGGTGCCCCACCCCCTGGCCAGCGGCCTGCTGGCCTCCTCGTCCTACGACCTGACGGTTCGACTGTGGGACACGGAGACCGGGGAGCAGGTCAAACTGCTGCAGGGCCACCAGGACCAGGTGACACAGGAGGGGACGGGGGGGACCGGGGACGACGGCGAGGGGGTGGGGGGGTTCAAGGCTGTGGTATAGAAAGGGATGGAACCTGTAGGTGTACCTCACACTGTGTCAACCTCTCACTCTCTGTCTCTGTTTCCTCGGGGAAAAAAAACTTGTGTACAGATCTTTGCGATGGCCTGGAGTCCGGACGGAAAGCTGCTGGCCACAGTGTGTAAAGACGGGAAAATGCGCATCTACGACCCTCGCAAGTCGGCTGAGCCTGTGCAGGTGTGTGTGTGTGTGTGTGTACAGTCAATCAGATGGAACTATTAAATGAGTTGTTTGGTAGTGGAAACATGTGAGTACTATGTGTGTGTGTGTGTGTGTGTGTGTGTGTGTGTGTGTGTGTCTATGTGTGTGTGTGTGTGTGTGTGTGTCTTTCTCTGCAGGAGGGCCCAGGTCCAGAGGGACACCGGGGGGCTCGTGTGGTGTGGGTGTGTGAGGGCGACTACCTGATGGTGTCTGGGTTCGACAGGTGAGTCCGGTACCCCCAGTGTCTCCAGCGGGTGGTCGAGGTGACATTTGAGCGTAGGTAGGGGCATTCTAGACCGCTGTTACAAAACCAGTCCGTCGACATAAAAGGAGACACGTCATGATGCTAAAATACAGTTTATTATACAGTCGGTTTCTTAGCGGTTCAAACTACTTGTGGAATGTTTAAGACCGTTCGGTCTGAAGTGATGTATCGCTCAAGTATCGCCGTAAGTTCAAACAGGAGTTCAAACAGCAAAAAAAAAAAGCACCTGTTTAAGCGACGGGTGGAATGCTTTTATGGTCCCTCTGATCGAGTGGGAACACGTGTCGGTTCCCCTGCCTTCGCCCTGGAGCTCTCGTTGCTGACGTCACCCACACCTGACCCCTAATCCCTGACTCCCCCCTCCTGTGTTCCCACCTGTGTTCCCGCCTGCAGTCGCAGTGAGAGGCAGCTCTACCTGTACTCTGCTGAGTCCCTGTCCTCCGGCGCCATAGGCAACATCTCCACGGACGTCTCCCCCTCCACCCTCATCCCCTTCTACGACCCCGACACCAGCGTTGTCATCCTCACGGGCAAGGTGAACAAACCCCAAACGCAACATGTTTACACGTGTTTACACGTGATCCTTTACACAGATTCCTTCCTATCCAGACTGCAGCCACACATGTAAACCTGTAAATACTGTTGTTTTACCAGGGTGACACCCGTGTGTACATCTTTGAGATTGCGCCAGAAGCGCCATACTTCCTGGAGTGCAGCACCTTCAATTCTACCGAGCCCCATAAGGTACAGTTTATATCCCTCTATTTGTCCTCTACGTCCTCTATCTGCGTCTGTTCATTCAACCGCCTCTCTCCCTATTTTCTATATTTGCTATATTTGTGAATATGTGAGGTACAGTACATGATAGCTGGTTATGAGGGTTGTTATAGTGTTCCTGAGAGGGCTGTTTCCTGTCCGCAGGGTCTGGCCTTC
This sequence comes from Nansenia antarctica, assembly GCF_963989245.1. Taxonomy (NCBI): domain Eukaryota; kingdom Metazoa; phylum Chordata; class Actinopteri; order Argentiniformes; family Microstomatidae; genus Nansenia; species Nansenia antarctica. The sequence continues at coordinate 61,558,560 of NC_137675.1, read as the reverse complement.
CTGCCTAAGACAGAGTGTGACGTGCGTGACGTGGAGGTGGCCAGAGCCCTCAGGCTCAATAAGACCTCCATCGAGCCAGTGGCCTTCAGAGTCCCCCGTGTCAAAGTGAGTGGTGCCTCGACGTCGCCATCTAGTGGGGAGAATATGTCTCTTCCAGTGGTTGTGTGACGTCCATCTGCCGTGACAAGCTTCGTATGCATTTTTGTCATGCTAGCTTATGCTAGCATTATGTCATGAAAAACACCTGCAAGGTTTATGATGTTCAATATGCAGCTACAGGAAGCTTTTCAGAGGATTTGAAGAATTGTCTCCAGCCTGACCTGTCTGGTCTCTGCTCACTTTCCCTCTCCCCCTCTCTCCCTCTCCCTCGCTTCTCTCTCCCTCTGCCTCGCTCCTCTCTCCCTCTCCCCCTCCCTCGCTCCTCTCTCCCTCTCCCTCACTTCTCTCTCCCTCTCCCTCGCTTCTCTCTCCCTCTGCCCCACTCCTCTCTCACTCCACAGAAAGAGTTCTTCCAGGACGATGTGTTCCCTGACACCGCCGTGTGGTGGGAGTCCTCTCTGACAGCGTCCGCCTGGCTGTCTGGCTCCAACAGCCAGCACCGCAAGATCCGCCTGAGGCCCAAAGACATGGCCCCAGGTACGACCAAGCTCACCCGCTCCCCCCCCCCCCCCCCCCACTCCACCCCCCCCCCCACAGAAGACCTAGGAAGAAGCAGAGAACACTCCTTATATATATATTCAGGAGGCTACCAAAAGCAGCACTCACTTCAATTCACACAGATATAAGACCGTATAAAGGATACTCTTCACCATTCCTGACTACTTGTCTGTTTGCTTCTCGCCTGTCTGTTTTCTATGTGTCTGTTTTGTCGTCCGTCTGTCCGTCCAGTGAGCGAGGCGCCCAAGGAGGCCCCGGTGAGGAAGTACCTCCCCTCCTCTGTGTACCTGGAGGAGAAGACTGACGAGCAGAAGAAAGACGAGGTGAGTGGCGCGGTCGTACGGCGAACACAAGGCCTAGCGGCGTGACGACCTTCTGCGGTGAACACGTCCCTGACACGTCTGTTTTCTACGCCGCGTGGCTGCGGCTGGTGTTTCACCCTGCGTGTGCCTGTGTCTGCAGCTGTTGAGCGCCATGGTGGACAAGCTGGGGAACATGGACGACAAGCCCCTGCCACAGGAGTCCTTCGAGGGTGTGGACGACGACGAGTGGGTGAGTCGTCGATAACCGAGAGGGTCCATTAGCGTCGGTAGTTGACACCAGCACTACCATACTTGTCATGTATATTATCCACAATTAAACATTGTGAGAAGTACGACGGACAGCTGTATTTTAGAGGCCGTTATAGACGCTTGGACTTGTGAGTCTTTATGAGTTATTATTATTATTATTATTATTATTATTATTATTATTATTGATGCATCGATATCTTGCTCCTTGTCTTCCAGGACGACTAGTGTGGGGGGGTGTTGTTGCCCTGCAGTCCAGTCAGGGTGCCAACAGCAGCAGTAGCCGGGTGGAGGGGAGGGGAGGGCCTTGCTGTCGTCAATCTTGCCATTCCTGTGTGCCACTGATACATCCCAACACTCAACAATGTCAACTCACACCTTTCGACCTCCCGACATACCTCTCATATACCCACATCATCATTCTGTAGGTCCTGCCTGCAGTTTTCTTCTACTATAGATAGATAACAGATACCACTTCCAACCAAGATACAGTACATGACTCTCAACGTCTCTCTAGTGTTTTTAGCATGCTGTCACTCCTTCCCCTACGTCTGTGTGATGACGAGTGGACTACGGCTTGCTTTTTTATGGGCTTATATGAATCATACTCCATTTCTTTGAAACAGCTAGGACATCTACTATTTGTGATTTTTATTGGAACAGAACAGCATGCAATTGAATACAGTATCTTCGGTCTTCCGGTTGAGTCACCTACTCAAACCTATGCACACACACACACACACACACACACACACACACACACACACACACACACACACACACACATGCCTCAGCTTCTGCAACGAGATATCCCATATCCACCTCTACATCCTCCAGTGTGAGGATGTGGGATGTCAGTGATGTCACTATAAGGTCTCAAGCACAATAAAACACAAACAGGGTACAACAGGGTTAAAAGCTTCAGGTGTAACCATCGGATTTCTAGGAATAATGACATGGTTAACTACGTTAACTGTTTAGATAGCTTCATCTGGCCAGAGTTCATCAGTAGCCGTCTAGGACCACTCCATGTATGAGTCAAGCCAGTTGATTTTTGGAGATTGTTTTGTGGCATTGGGACTGTGCTCTCTTCAAGGGACTGTTGAAGTGTGTGTTGTTTATACATTTGGGTGTCATGAGTGTCAAAGCCAAACCGCCTCCTGATGGAGTTTTACAGGGGTATGTGTATCTTTGGGAATTGTAGTACGGTGGAGAAATGCGTCCGTGTTTCTTTGTATACTGTACAACTGGAATTTCTGTACCAGGTAACATTTTAGTCTTCAGACTGTTAAAGGCATTCCTTACTAATGGAACTTATTTGTTAATTGTATACTGTAGTAAGCAATCATTCAGTTACTTTTCTTTTAACAATGTGACTTACAGTATTAATATGATACAATGCAATCACAACAGCCATGATCCAACCTCCTATCAGGGCTACAGCACAAGGCAATATATCAAATGATCCATGTTTGAACCAATCATGTTGTTTACAAAAACATAACGACTGGAATGGACCAACCAGTCATGCATGGTGATAGTGCACATTGTGTTGTACTTGAAAAGTGACCACATCAGTGCATTGACTGTAGATCTTGTTGGTGTCAGTGTCTGTGTGTAATGTGTTTGTGCCTGCAATCTCTCAAATGTCATATGTTGTTCTTTGGGATATTAACACTCCTTGTGTGGAAACAAAAATATATTCTTTTTATACGTTGAATAATGCATTGTTTTCTCTGTCTTGAATAACGGTTTGTGGGATAGTCCATGTTGCCTTGCAATAAACACCTTTTTGAACCTTGTACAAATGCTCCTGTGTGATTTAATTTGTAGCGTAAAAACAAACGAAGGAGAACATACATAGCCTACACTACAGTATCACAAATCGATTGAACTGGTCTGTCTGTAGTTTCAACACCCAACCACTAGAGGCCAGTATACTGTAGTTTCAACACCCAACCACTAGAGGCCAGTATATTAAGAAGTGAGAGCTCTCTCTAGTAGATGACTCGGCTCACTAGAATATCTTCGCTGCATGTTTGGCCCTTGAACCTCGACCCTGCGGTGACCTTGACGGGAGATCCATGTGAGAGAGCTGCGTTCCTCAGGCTCCTCATGAACTGTGCGTCATTTACTGGAGAACATCCGCACATAAGCCATGGTAAGATATTCCCCCTTGTCTTTCAAAACGCATTCAATGGCGACAGCATATTTCTTTAACCGCTAGAACCTTGTGTCAAGGTGTTGTTACGTACGACAGACGCAGTGTCCCCCTGGATATGTCATGTTGATGTGCTGTGACTGTCCTTACCTTGATATGTCATGTTGATGTCCTGTCCAGTGTCCAGACCTTGTAGCATTGCCATGTACAGCGAACTGTCTAGGTAGCTGTTACTGACTAATGCTCAGACAGAGGCTCTGTACCCTCCTACCAGTGTAGATTATGTAACCTGCACCCTCCTACCAGTGGAGATGATGCACGTCAGCCATGGTGACATACGACATGTTAGTGGCAATTGTGCTGGCTTGAGAAGAACAATGTGCCTAAATTGAGCCCAGAAGACGTGTAGGCTATTCTGTTTACATTGCACCTGCCCCATCTGTGACACACAACACCCAAATGATCATAAAAAAAACAATAGCTGGTCACAGCTGGTACGAGTCAAGTTGTCACCCTAGTTTTGCAGCTGGATTCTGTTACTCAGAGTTGCATATTCTCTTAATTATTCTATTGACATCGGACATCAATATAGACATCAATATAGACTAGGGCTGGGTATCGCCACTGATTTCCCAAAACGATTCGATTCCGATTCACAGCTCTCGATTCGATTCGATTCACGATTCGATTCCGATTCGATCTAGTTACAATATACATTTTTTGCTTGAATATGAAAGAGATTCTCAGAACTACTGCTATAAATGGTTCAAGGAACCCTATAACATGTAGCATTGTTAAACATATCAATGTTTACATTAAGAATTGACTCCAAAGCAGTTACATGAATGTACTTTTTATTGGAACATAAATGAACATCATTGACCAACATTTTGCTAAATCAGACACTACAAAAAGTGCTTTTTAACGTGCTTTACTGCAGCCGATGTAAATAAAGGGGCTACAAACATAGCCTACCTGAAGTGAAGTTGCGATATCACGTTTCACCTGCGCGTACATGTCTGGGACTATCACTTCACTTAACTGTTTGCGTGTCGGTAACACGTAGCGTGGTTCTAATACAGTGACGAGTTTTCGAAAGCCAGCATTTTCAACAACGCTGTACGGGCGTATATCCTTGCAAATAAAATGTGCTACAGCCTCTGTAATTTGTTGGGCACGGGGAGAATTTGATTGCAATTTGCAACCAAACGTCTTTATCAGCGAGGCCTGTTTCGGATCCGCTGTTCCGTGTTTCACGTCAGGGTGATGCCTCATAAGTGGTTCCGTAGATTTGTGGTGATTCCACTAAATTTAACTTCCACTGCGCACAGCTTACATATGACTTTGCTTTTGTCCAGCTCATCTCTATCGACAGATAGTCGTCTATCTGTACCAGTGGAGGCTGGTGACTTCCAGAATTGAGGAGGCCAATTTTTTTTCCGCTTGCTCGCTTCACTCGCGATGGAATGTTCCCTGTTCTTATAGAAGAATATTAAATTGACTTGTAATAAAACGAAATCGACTACATTAAAAATAAAACTGTTCAAGAAATCCTAAATCTTGTCTACCTATTCGATGTATAAATCGCGCCAGAATCTCGCCGACTTCCGAGGTCATTTTAAGCAAATTTGGCCAAATGAGCTATTCTTTTCAGGGATAATAGCCATGGGTGTTCTAGACGCCATTTAGCAGACGCTTTTAATCCAAAACGATTTACAATTACGAATTACAGGGACATTCCCCCTGGAGTAATTGAGGGCTAAGTGCCTTACTCAATGGCAAAATAGGGTGGTCTCAGGTGGGATTTGAACTCACGACCTTCCGATCAAGAGTCCAATTCACTAACCATTAGACCACCAATACATACATACTGCATGTACACCAGTGGAGGCTGGTGACTTCCAGAATTGAGGAGGCCAAATTATTTTCCGCTTGCTCGCTTCACTCGCGATGGAATGTTCCCTGTTCTTATAGAAGAATATTAAATTGACTTGTAATAAAACGAAATCGACTACATTAAAAATAAAACTGTTCAATAAATCCTAAATCTTGTCTACCTATTCGATGTATAAATCGCGCCAGAATCTCGCCGACTTCCGAGGTCATTTTAAGCAAATTTGGCCAAATGAGCTATTATTTTCAGGGATAATAGCCATGGGTGTTCTAGACGTGTCCTGCAATGGACAAGTTGATAGGACACTCGTAGCCACTATGGCGAGTGTTTCTTTGACTGAATTTGACCTAAATTTCGTTGTTTGGATCCTGTACTGTAGCAATGACAATAAAGACCATTCATTCATTCATTCATTCATTCATTGAAGTGACTGGCGAATTCTCAAAATGGCTTCATGTGATTGGACGAACAAAATGTCAATCTTTCAGCCCTGGACTCAATGCATGGTGAGGCCAGGCCTCCTCTGCCCACCCATTTTCAGTGATTTGGCCAATCACATATTGCCATGAAAAAAATTGCATTACATTGACTTCTATGAGAAACCACTTTCCTGGGGAGGCCTGGCCTCCCTCAATACAAACGGATAGGGATTCTGGCCTGTAGGTGCTTTACAATTGCAATATTGGGTTTTAGCCATGGAAAACTTCAGATTTATGAACGAAACGGAAATAATATTAATATATATATATATATATATATATGTTTTTTGTTAAATAAATAAATAAAATAAATACAATTATTGCTTTTTTAAATCTCTCTCTCTTCTCTCAAATTATTGGGGAGGCCAGGCCTCCTCCACCTCTATGGAGGAGCCTCCACTGATCTGTACAGTATAGTACAGTGGATTGTGTACATAGCCTTTATTTATGTAAACCAGCTCCTTCCCTTCTTGTGATTATTTTTTTTAAAGTTTTTTTTTTTTTCTTTCCTAACACCAGGGGAGCCACCCCTCCTAAATTTCGTTGTTTGGTACCTGTACTGTAGCAATGACAATAAAGTCCATTCATTCATTCATTCATTCATATCGTCATATTTTTTAAATCCAAAATGCACCCAGACATCTGACTTTAAGCCTGGTGGTGACTTGAGTGTCCCTGCCATCGCCATGTTTTTAGATTTTAGTGTTGAGACCTCTCGTTGCGTGAGATATGATAAATTCTTGTAGCGCGAGATCTCGTTGCGGGTTGAAGCTGCAAGCAAAAAAAAACAAAAAAAAACATGAAAGATCGATCTCGGGATTTATGAATCGATAATCGCTCATTCAATGAAGATCGATTCAGAATCGGGAAATCGATTTTTTGAACCCAGCCCTAATATAGACATCAATATATTATAGACATCAATATGTCATCACGTGTCTATGTGTTTACAGGCGAGGTATCTTGCACAGATCATAGTGATGGGCGCACAGGTGGTGGGACGGGCGTTTGCCCGTGCATTACGACAAGAATACCAAGGTAAGTTCCGTGATCGCGTGTGAACAGTAGAACATATCATTAAGATGAATATGTCAGCCATGTCCGCTGTATAATTTCAACCTAAGTAAGTTGGCTTCACAATAATCTATCTGGTGTTACATTGACCTCAGTCATCAGTTCTACACAGTGTGAATGTGAATGTGAATGTGCCCCCTGGGTCTTCTGTCTCTACAGCCAGTCAAGCGGCAGCAGAAGCCAGAGGACGGGCGGGTCAGCAGTCAGCAGCTGCGTCTAGTATCACTGGGATGAATTTACAAGAGGCCCAGCAAATCCTCAATATCTCTACGCTTACCCCAGAGGAGATCCAGAAGGTATGTGTACACACACCCACAATCAATCAATCAATCAATCAAGAGTGGTCACGTATACTAAAACATCCCATTCAGAAGACAAGATGGTGACTGTGGCTTACATAGAAAAAGACAATGCTTACCTCCCTTGCAGTCTCTCTTGAATCCTACACACATCTAAAGAAAAACCTTTCAGATCAGATGTACTGATGGAGGATTATTTGTCATTGTTGGGACCCTGCTGGGCATCACTCACATGTATGAATATCTCAACAGAACTATGACCACCTCTTCAAAGTCAACGACAAGACTGTGGGTGGTTCCTTTTACCTGCAGTCCAAGGTGAGCGTGGCGTTGTATGAGATGTTGCTTATTAAAAGGGAAGAAGTTGAATCTTTGAATGTAGTCTGCACAGTCACATGTTTACCATTGGAACTACTACTACTACTTCATGTTGACTGGGTCAATGTTGTAGGTAATTATCCTGTTTACATTATGTGAATTACTCACTTTAGACACAGTAACTAGTACAGGCATCGGAAATTGTTGATTTTTACACTAGCATGGATCGTAGCAAATGTGTGAACATGTAAGAATCAGGTTATTATTCCATTGCATCATTTCGATGGGATTAACCTTATGATAACCAGTGCCATCGTCAGGATTATAGTTTGTAGATCAAAGTAGATGCGTCACCCAACAGAACCGTTGTTAATTATATGTGCCATGTAGCTTAACACTTAACTGTGTGTGTGTGTGTGTGTGTGTGTGTGTGTGTGCGCGCGCGTGTGTGTGTGTGTGTGTGTGTGTGTGTGTGTGTGCGTGCGTGCATGTTAAGGTGGTGCGGGCTAAGGAGCGACTAGATGAAGAGCTTTCCATTGAGACAGAGGACAAGGGACCAAAGGAAAAGCAGCAGAGAACAGAAACATGACCCCTGAACCCTCCCTACCCTTTCCCGTCCATTGTAAATTATACTCCTAATAAAAGCCTTATCCTTTTCTCTAGTGAGGACTGTGTGTATGCATCTGTGTATTGCGTTGGTCTCTGACTTATGAGTGCACCATGATGTGTCTGCTAGCATATTTGTGTAACCAGTGTTCCTGGGCGTGGAGACCCACAGTGGTGAACATTTTTGTGTTACAGAACATGGATATCACATTGGATGTGTATAAGTGCTGGGCTGGAACAGAGATGTGCACCTCAGTGGGTCTCTGTTCGCCTGGGGCCTAGCCTGGGTACAGTGCTTTGAAGTTTAGCAGTGAGAGGGTTGACTTTATGCTGATTGGCTGAGGCAATTGGGTGACCCCCTTTTGGTCTGAAGCTATCACATGAGCTTGTTTATGCAGCCCTGCACCCAAGTCTCACAGATGTGTGAAGCTGCAGTGATATGGATGCCCCCTCTGAATGATTCATCTGATTTATCAGGTGTAGGGCCTGAATTCTACTGATGGAAAAGGGTTTCAGTGAGGGGAAAAACGAGGTAAAACAGACCCTATAAGTGCCTAGGTATAGCTAGCTTCTCAAGACCAGGCAGTGTGTTATAAGAAATGAGAATGCATTGTTTATATTCTGCAGCCAATGTGTGGAAGGAGGAAAACAGAAAAGTTTGCACAAATTGTATCAAATGCGACTTTATTAAACATTTTGTTTCTTTTTTTTCTTCATTGACATCATTATCAATATCGTAATAAAATTCCTCTAAAACAGGAGCACACAGCTATGTTGTACCAATTGGAGACTTTTACAACTCTAAAATTCTGCATGTTCAACCTCGGAACATGATGCCAGGAAAAATATAATATTCATATATTCATTTTCATATACTGTATATCTTCTATATTTCACCTATAATAAAAGGCACTTGGAAAAATTAAAATACTGACATTAAAATATCTCACAAAATGTGCAAAAATAACATGGAACAGGCCGCTCGTGGCCTTTGTCTTGCATTAACCCTTTGCGCACCACTGTGGCACTTAAGTCAATGGCGTCCCTTGTAAGTGACACTGACCTCGCTACCAAGCTAACACAATTTAGTGCTCTGAATTTCGGTGGGTTGAGCATATACTGAGATTCTCATTTACATAGCTTAATAGTCAATGAGGCCCATTTTTATTCTTCAACCCGTTAAGAAAAAGTACCGCTTTTATAATGTTACAGATTGGGTTTATGGAACAGAGAAACTTCAGCAGGTATGTTTGAACAATCAACAATTTAGATTTTTTTTAGAAAGATAATATCAATCCAACAAGTTATTGCGAATGCTCTTAGAATTCTCCTCAAGGTGTAATAACTAATCATCAGTGTTTACATTTCAACTTGGCATCCCCTGTGCACTCCTGAGGGGGGGAACAAAAGTGCAGAGCATTACAGAACGTGCCCAAAGGGTTAATGTGTCAAACAGCTTATTGAATATTGAAAGATGTAGATCCTGGAAGGATCCGTGTCAATTTCAGCTTTCTCCACCCAGCAGCCAGCACAAGACTCTTTTTCTGGCTTCAACAAGCCAGAGAGAGAGAGACAGAGAGAGAGGAGGAAAATCGGAAGGAGGGGATTGGGCAATGGAGGAGAGACTGAGGGATTCACTGTTGCCGGGGAAACCTAGCCGACTTGACACCTGTTGCGGATGACATCACAGACAAGGATTGTCCACTCACATGGAGGGATTCACTCCTTTACCCAGTCTGAGGAGATACAGGCCAACCAAGAGCACAGCATTGTGTGTGTGTGTGTGTGTGTGTGTGTTTAAAATGAGTGATTGGGAGTCGCTGAGGCAGAAATACAAATATGCAGAAGATCCTTCCCAGAGAGAGATACTGTGACAAGCACAGCATGGCACCATGATTTATTTCGAAGGATCCCAAACATATTTAGACAGAGAGGATGCTTGTGTATATTTATTGTCTATAAGTGGGTATGTGTGTGTGTGCGTGCACGTGTGTGTGTGTTTTCCTCTTTTCTGGTAAAACGCTTTGTGGCCAGGGAGTAAGACAGTTCAGCTTTTTGGGTTTAATAAAAAAATAAAAATCACAGGGCAGACAGAGTTCAGTGGCCTAGTTCTGCTGGCTGGCACGTATGCGAGTAGCTGCCACATCGAGAGCGGAGCGGGCAGTGACTTCAGAGGAGAGAGGCCCGGGTGAGTGGGTGGGTGGGCAGATGGAGGGGCACTCCACAGTGCCTCGCCCGCTGGCAGAGTGCCACTCCCTTCAGCTCTCCCCCCTGTTCATTCATTTATCCATTCAATTACTCCTTTCTCTGTCTCTACTTTACTCTCTCTCTTTCTCTCTCTCTCTCTCTTGCCAGGCTACTTGCCATCTAAGGCTGTGTTCTGAGGTTTTTGTCATCTTTTGAAGGTTCTAGTATATGTGAAACATCCGTGCAGGTGAAGTGGGTCTGTGACGTTGTGGTGTCTACTGTACAGCCTGTCCTTCAGATAGGCTATGTCATGTTTGAACACTGATTAATGTGTCCAGTCAATGTGGTGACGGGCCTGTAGGCTGATACTGAGTAGCCTGACCCCCCCATCCACCTGTTCAGGACAGGACCACCCCTCTGACCCCCCCCCCCCCCTTCCACCACCCCCAGTAAATGCCTGGGCCAGCCAGGAGAAAGCTGAGTACAGAGCAGCCATAGCAGAAAACAAAGAATCAAAGCAACTTCAACATCAAGAAAATGTCTCGTCTGAACAACAGCAATAAAATGACTAACAAAACAGCAATAACTGTGATTATTCAAAAAAAAAAAATGAACATACCAAGTAAGACCCTCAGAAAGAGATGGGGAGAGAGGAGAGGTGGAGGAGCAGAGGTGGGGGTGTTTTCAGTCTCTTGAGGGAATGTTCCTTGTGTTAAGAAGCACCTCCTCACCTTACACCTCCTCTCTTAAAGCCCCATCATGTGGTGCAGTCAACGTTCTACATACACATCTGTGACACAAGCTTGGAAGGACCCCAAGCACCAAAGAGAAAGGTGCCCCAATACAAGCCTGAGTGGAGAAGAGGGAAGAAGCACGGGGGAGAAGAGGAGAAAAGAGAGAAACTGCTTCCAGAGAGCCACAAATTGGCAGTAACGTTTCATAAAACATTAAACAAAAAAAAACTAAAAAAGTGTTGTGTCTGGTAAGTGCATGTTGTCTCCGTTATAGAACCATGAGGATTTGCCGTGAGTCAGACAGGTCAGTGTATTGAGTTGACCTCACTTCTTTGGACAAGTGAAGTGAGGCAGTTTAAAATAGTGTGGCTCCCTGAACAGGCCAGCTGTATGTAGCATTGACTGCATCCATCACCCCCCCCCCCTCCTGTACTGCAGGATACACAAGCCCAAGTCTGCCCTCCAGGCTAGATATTTTTGGCACAATGTCGGACTGTTGAACTTGGGACAACAACTAAAAGACCAACTTTACAAGGGCCGAGTGAGTCAGGCTTTTCAATAGAAGCCTCACTACTCCGGACAGACCAGCCACCTGTTCCTCACAGCAGTTTTTTTTTTGCGGTTGGTCACTTCAAAATACAGCGACATAGTGTTACTTTAACAGTGGCCCCTTTCATACGTACACTCATTGGAGCGAATTCGATCAGGATTACAGAAACAGTTGAACAATACTGGGGGAATACAGGACTGGGCTAGTGAGGCAGAGAGAGGGTGCGAACAGGGTGTTGTGTACCATACTTCCACCAGGGGGTGCCAGACACACCTGTGCCATAGACGTCAATGTGTTGAAAAAGTGATAATTATCAGTCATTCCTGGGTGATATAACACCGCTTGTCTGCCATAGGACCTCAGTTGCTCTGTGCCCTTTACACAAGCCCCTAAAGTTTACAAGCCCATCACACACATCAGTAGATAAGGCTAGTCCGTGGTCACCTCCCCAAAATGGGGACAGATTGTCAATAGTCAAAA
>NC_137675.1:61531552-61539052 GCF_963989245.1 Nansenia antarctica | reverse complement strand
AGGCACAGGGGAGAGGGGTCATCAAGTTCACTGCAGCCCCGGGGGGGGGGACAGGCCAGATCGGCAGGAGATAGGGGGATGACACAAACTCATACGCACACACGCACTCAGGGGGAGCGGCACGCATATATGTACACAGAGCAGCATTATCTTTGAGATCTGCCTCTCGTTCTCTTTCTCTCTCTCTCTCTCTCTCTCTCTCTTTCTTTCACAAACACAGGCACACGCACACGCACACAGACACACACACACACACACACACACACACACACACACACACACCACACACACACAAACAGCAGCAGCAGTGGCAGCACTAATACCTAAAAACACACATACACATAGACGCACACACACACACACACACACACACACACACACACACACACACACACACACACACACAACAACAGCAGCAGCAGCAGCAGCAGCACTAATACCTAAACACACACACACCCAGCCACATGACCAGTGCTCCACACAAAGAGCTTATGAGGACAGTGGCTGGGGGAAGTTCATCTGAATGTCTGAAGCACAGCAACTTCCAGTCATAACCTAATCATAGAAAAGTCTCAAACAGACAGGGCAGGGAAGGCCTGAATCAGAACAGAATCATCTTACTGGGGTCGCTCACTATACAACTTCCAGGGTGCTAGTCAACACTGTTACTGTACATACTATAGGGAGTTACGGTGAAGAAAAACTCCAGGCCTTACTCGCAATCAAAAAGATGGATCTGATGTTTGACCACCAGAAGAAACATAAACGTAGCAGGCCATTTAAATCGTATCCATCGTGAGGTCAGTTAATAAAGACAGTTAATGTACAATCTGTTTTATCTCCCCAGGCAAGGTCACACAGGTGGGGCATTAGAATGGAACCTTTCAAAGGACTCCAGCCACGCCTCTAACCATAGCCCTCTACGGGAGCTGAGGCACGACCACGATGTCTCTGATTGGTCCTTCGGTCGGTTATGTACCTCCCATGGATTCTTTCTTCGAGTCGTCGTGACCAACCTGGACATTGATTGAGATTACTGAAGTCGTCTGAGATACGCGTACCCTGATTAGAAGAAGTCAGTTAATAATCGTCATATATTTCATATCTAATCTAGACTGGTGTCCTACAATGACCTCCCTATCCTCCATGGGAGGGTGTCCTGGGTTGACTGATGTTTATGTCTGACCCCTCACCTGTCAACATTGTGGAAAATCAGCTGCTCCAAAGACACAATCACATGCTGTTTGAATAGGTGTGTGTTGTAACCAATCAATGTTGTGGAATGTTGAAGACTGCCTAGACACACCGACGGTCCGTTTAAACTGTCAGAGAAGAAGCCGGGGCAGATAAAGGAGAAGAGGACACAATGCTCACAAAGAGTAGGCCGTATATCCTGCTTCTCTCCTTCACTCTCTCTCTCTCTCTCCCTCCCTCTCTCTCGCTCTCTCTCTCTCTCCCTCCCTCTCTCTCTCTCTCTCTCTTGCCAACTCTGGAGGAAAGAAGCGGGTGTGCAGATCCCATCTGGGTGTCTGGGTGGATCTCCCTGTAAAGCCTCTCTAACTCACATTACACACTCTTCCGATGTGGTTTGAGGTTTATTGTTCATCTAAAGCAGCAGATAATCACCTGACATCCCCTTTAAAAACGGCTAAATCCCTCGCCCTGAGGCACCGATCTAGGATAAGCGTACCCTTCCCCGAATCTTACCTTAACCAGTACTGGGAGCAAAACACAAAACTGACCTTAGATCAGTTCAAGGGGGCAACCTGTGCCCCTATATCCCACACTGGGGAAGGCTGATCTACCAGTAAGCCGTGTTTTTCCGTTGCTATAAGGTCAGATATGGCTCCCAGGGTCTCAGACACAAAAGGCCCTCTCACAGAAGCCCTGGCGTAGCGTGGCTGGTACGTGCACGTGTAACCCATTACAGGACCATGCCTGAGGCCTGAGGGGAGCTGCTCCAGATCATCTCTCTCTCTTCTCCCGTTTTTTAATTCGCCTTCCCCTGCCAGGCCCACACCAACTGAATCGAGCCAAATAAATCCATCTTATCTGTGATAACCTCCCCCTATAAAAACATTTGATAACCTCCCCCTATAAAATGAGCCATCCCAAGGTGGTATAGCCCAGGCTGTTAAAGAGGGTATATCGGAATGTTGCAACGCTCTGGAAAAAGAGAGGGGAGAGGGTGGGCATGGGACCCTGGGGAAAGATTCTATGAATTCAGTTAAAAGCCGTGGTTCCAAATGATCCACAAAAACATTACCATTGAGGCTATGATATGATGCCATACATATCATATTCATATTTAGCTCATTTCAGCTGCAACATTTGCAGGAAAAGCGCTATAGAAATAAAGTTATTATTATTATTATTATTATTTATTGGGGTTTATTTATTATATTCATTTATTTATACTCACTGTAATACCTTATACTGTAATACCATGCACTGTCTATGCACTATGCCACTATTTGCATATTACTATACTAAATCGGGTAGAATGCCAAACTACATTTCGCTGTCTCCGTACTCGTACTCTGTGCAATGACAATCACATTGAATCTAATCTAATCTAACCTAAATCTGGCCAAGCACTGCGATTGACCCCTCTGAGACTCTGTCTCGGGGGAGAGACCTCAGCTCAACACATGATAAAAACAGCTCTATCCAAAAACGACTCCACTTAGGCTGGAGGCTGGCTGTGCTGTGGTGATGTTCCCATTAGAGAGGCAGAAGCTGATGTGATTCAGCCCCTACAGTCGTTTCATTATGAATCATGCCACCGCTTTAGCTTCACCTCAGGAAACCCTCACGGTAATGGCTTATGAGAAGAGCCTGGCTGGAGGGGGACTCCGAGGGGTTTTGTATCCGAGGTGGGTGGGGATCCAGAAGGACCTCTTCCGAGAGCGCAGAGTGGGGTGGGGGGGCTCAGAGGGGGGGGGGGGGGCGTTGGTGTGTCCCAGCCTAGTGGCAGCCTGGCGGGTGGCTGTGAAGTTTGGGGAAGGGGTGTTGGCCTGCCCCCATGCAGACTTCCTTACTCGGCCGTGGGGTCGGCAGTTCTTTGAAAGGCTGCATTGTCCCTTCTCCCCCCCCCCCTCCCCTCTCCCCCGCCCGTCCCCCCTCGCCTCCAGCCTCCCCTCCCCAGCAGAGTAAACACAGGCTGTAGCAGCTGAACGAAAGAGAGGGGGGCGAGTGTGGGGGGTGAGGGGGCCAGTGATGGTATGAGTGAGGAGGGAGGGAGGGAGGGAGGGAGGGAGGGAGGGAGGGAGAGGGGCTGAATGAGAGGTCTGTGTCTGTTAGACCCCTCATATCCCATCACTCCACCAGTAAGGTAGGGTGTGAGGTGGGGGGGTGAGGTGAAGGGTGAGGTGGTGGGTGAGATGTAGGTTGAGGTGGTAGGTGAGATATAGGGTGAGGTGGAGGGTGAGGTGGGAGGTGAGGCGGGGGGGTTAGGTGGAAGGTGAGGTGGAGGGTGAGGTGGTGGGTGAGATGTAGGGTGAGGTGGAGGGTGAGGTAGAAGGTGAGGTGGGGGGGTTCGGTGGAAGGTTAGGTAGTGGGTGAGATGTAGGTTGAGGTGGTAGGTGAGATATAGGGTGAGGTGGAGGGTGAGGTGGGGGGTGAGGTGGAACGTGAGGTGGGGGGTGATGCTGGGGGGAAGGACCGGGTCAGAGGGAGGGTGTGTGTTTCAACATCTCCATCGTTCCCGGCTGAGGTCACATGGATCAGCGGTGACCTTTTGACCCTCTGCGCCCACTGATCTGTGGCTTATCAGATCAGATGAGATCCACGCTGGATCATATGTCAGCCCAGCCAGATGCTGCAGACATCAGACCACAACCGCCAGTTCTGAGACCAATGATAATGAGTCAAACTAATATGACAATTACGTAACAGATAGTGTGTATGTGCGTGTGTGTTTATGTGCGTGCGTGTGTGTGTGCGTGTGTGTGAGTTACATCATAACCCCCTCTCTGAGGCAGGCTGTAACTGAATCCCCCTCCTGCTGTGGCCCTGGGAGGTGGTCTGCAGGAGGGATCTCTCCCTGAGGCTCCTCACACACACACACACACACACACACACGCACGCACACACGCACACACACACACACACACACACACACACACACACACACACACACACACACACACTGAGGGTTGGGATCCTATCCCACCATCTGAGGAGGGAGGTTAGTCCTGGCTCTCACACAGTACCAGCTGCATTGTTCACAACTGTTCCAGCTCCCAAGTCATATTTTTGCAGTACACACGACACATAATCACAGAAGAAGTCACAAGCCCCCGCTCTCCGCACAGTTTCACGAGACGCCACCTGTTACAGATGGCACTGAGTGAAACTGTGCACCTTTGACACACAATGGAGAAAGTGGCACCTCAGGCATGTCAGTCAGCATTAAGGGCTGTGTCCAGGCCTGCTGGTCTCTGCATCCATTAAACTGCAACACGGCCAGGTGGGACAGAGGGCCCTGGGGTGAAGGTGTCTAATAAATCTGGGGCGTTAACTTTGACCTCAGGCATCTTAAAGAGGATTCCACAGCTCCCGATATTGTTTTCTGAAGTAAGCATGAGACAGGAGGAGGTAGCTTTAGCCTTCCGCCCTTCTAGCCCTTTTTCTCAATGTCTCACTCCTCCCTCTCTCCCTCTCTCCCTCTCGCCCTCTCTCGATGTCCAGCTTCCTCCAGGCATGAGTCCTGCCTGACCCCACCTCTCTTGACACACACACACACAGACACAGACACACACACACACACACACACATACACACACACACACACACACACACCCTAACCACAGCCTCAGCAGACCACTCCTCCCCTGGCGGATCACTCACGCCACACACACTCACGCACACACGCACACACACCCAAACACAAACACAAACCCTGAGCTGAGAGATTTTTTCCTGCCCCCAGTCTTCCTCAGCCAGCCGCCTCCTCAGACAGGAAACCTCAGTTTCCACTCTGCCTTTACTGGGCCTCTCTCTCTCTTTCTCTCTCTCTCTCTCTCTCTCTCTCCTTCTCCCTCCCCCCTCCATCTCCCCCCCCCTCTCTCTCTCTCTCTCTTTTTCTTTCTCTCTCTTGCTCTCTCGCTTTCTTTCTCTCTCTCTCTCTCCCTCTCCCCGTCTCTCTCTCTCTTCTCTCTCTCTCTCTCTCTCTCTCTCTCTCTCTCTCTCTCTCTCTCTCTCCTTCTCCCTCCCACTCCCCCCTCCATCCCCCCTCCCCTCTCTGCTTTTTGACTTTCTAATCTCCCCTACCTCTCTCCTTCTTCTCCCTCTATATCTTTACATATTCCTCCTTCCGTGTATGGACCAGTATTTCTGTTTTTCTATTTGCAGCCTCCACTCCGCCTCCTATCTCTGTTCTGTTGCTCCATCCCTCTTCTTCTTCGTCTTCTTCTTATCTCTCTCGCTCTCCCTCTCTCTCTCTCTGACCCCTCCCTTGTGACCCAGGACTCTCTGGGTTTGTCTCTCTGTCAGTCCATACATCCCGCCTTCCTCTTTCTTTCACAGCAAAAATGCACACAGGAACTTGCAGGGTATGGCATAATCACACCGCACGCAAGAAAAGAGAGAGAGAGAGAATGAGAAGGGGGGACTGAGAAAGAGAGGGGGGGTGGAGAAAAGGTCAGATAGAAAGAAAGACAAACAGATAGTCGGAGCATTCAGAGGACATGGCCCAGGAGGGACACCTATCAGCAGGAGGGGTTCTTAGAAAAAGGAGAGAGAGAGAGGGGTGGGCGGGGGGGGTAAAGCAGGGAGCGAAGGAGGGAGGGAGAGAGGGAGGGAGGGAGAATGAGTGAAGGATTGGGGAGTGACTGCAACAGGAAGCCTCTCACTGAGCTACTCATGGCCCCCAGCCAGCTCCCTCAGACACTGAGGAATTCCAGGCAGAGGGCAGGGAGAGAGGGAAGGTGGTAGGAGGGAGCCAAGGAGAGAGGGAGGGAGGGCGGCCAGAGAAAGAAAGAAAGAAAGAAAGAAGGAGGGAGGAAGGAAGGAAAGAAGGGAGGCAGCCAAAGTGGGAGGGAGGGAGAGAGGATGAGGAGGGAGGGCCCCCCCCCCCCCCCCCCCCCAAGTGGTGTTTTTATCGTCAAAGGGGAGCACTACCTAAGAAAGGAGGAGGCAATTAAGGGGACAAACAGCGCGCTCGCCACGCGGAAGCCAAACACAGTGGAACATCCCCTTGAAGATATACTATCTCTGATCTCTCTGCCTCTGTTGCGGTTCTGCTCACAGACAGGATGGGGCGAGAAAAAAAACATGAAAGATCTAGAAGATCTCCATTTTTAAAAAATCGAATATCGAACAGAAGAACAAACGTGTGTTTTAACATGGAGGAGGAGGAGATCTCTGCATGGATCCTCCGCTGGTCAACTCTGCATCACTCTGGCTTTGACCCACCCAGGGAGAAGGAGGAGAGACTGCTGGTCAGAGTGCAGCCAGCTGCCACAGGGGTTTTCTCACAGTGCCATCCAATCCCTGAGGCAGCCATGACCCAGATTACAACACGCTGCATGACCTGACTTGACTCAGAGGGCGGCGGGCAATGGAGGGATAGGGGTGGGATGGCATGGGAGTAGGGGAGGGAGGGAGGGAGGGAGGGAGGGAGGGAGGGAGGGAAGGAGGGAGGGCAGGGGATAAGGGAGGAGGGTGACAGGGGACGAAGCAGATCACACGTCAGGTAACCGCACACCTGCCAGATAGGTACTAAATGGATACGTGCATAAGTTACATGGCCTGCGTATTCTAACGCAATGTGAATATGATAACTAGCGTTTGTTCACTTCTCTGGCCATTGGATATGAATAAACGTGTATTGGTTTTCTTCTTTTCGAAATTCAGGGGTGAAATTCGATCTGTGGCCATATGGACTTTGTTTCGAATGCGTCTTGATGTGTGATTCAGTAGAATGTGTCTCCTATCGTATACAGCGTGTAGTTATTGTATTCTATTATTTGAATTATAATATTTACAGTTGAAATAGGTGTAGCCTGTAGGATGACGTGTCATATGGACAATCTGGAGGACGAAGGACTTGGAGGGAGGAGGGGAGAAGAGAGGGAGGGAAGGAGGGAGGGAGGAGAGGAAATGGAGGGAGGAGAGCAGAGGAGAGGAGAGGAGAGGGCAGGGGGTAGCAGGGGTGTGGGGTTGAACACTTTGGCATAGGGGTAGGAAACTTCTCCCCAAGCCACTGACACTTTATTAGTCTCCCTCATAGCTGAGATGTGACGTGTGAGTGTGTGTCCCTCAGAGTACACGTGCACAAGCACGTTCCATTTATCCTAATGTATATTTTCTCCCAACCTCGCCAAATCCACCAAATGTTCTTCGGAAAAAACCCAGCAATATTACACGAAGCCATGATAGTTGGACAGATATTCTGTTAATGGAGATGCACTCATACGTAAACAGTTAGCCCCCGGAGGTGGATGATTCACCTCACAGTTCCTATAACCCTCCATACACTAAACCTGAAGGCACTTA
>NC_137675.1:61454052-61526552 GCF_963989245.1 Nansenia antarctica | reverse complement strand
TCGACGTGGAGGGGATGGCTCCAGCCTCGATGGAGAGTCACAACACAGCAGAATGCAGCTGGGGGATTAGGGAGCTGCTGCATCTTTAAGAATATGGGTGCGTCCTCGACGTTGCCTACACCTCCATTTCAGCACCTCTCCCTCCCTCATTCAGCCACACACACACACACACACACACACACACACACACACACACATATGCACTCACATACACACACACACACACACACACGCGCGCACACACACACACACACACACACACACACACACACTCTCTCTCTTAGCCTCTGTTCTCTTTTCCTTCTGTGGCTCTGCCAACTTAACTGCGGCCTGTGTTCTCCCTCTCCACTCACACCGGGCGCCTGTTTTCTCTGAGCAAGACCAACCCCCCCCATCCCCACCCCCACCCCCAAAACGCCTGGCAGCCAGACAAGGTCAACATGACAGTCTTTTTTGCTCTTCCCTCTTTCTCTCCCTTTATCTCCCTCTCTTTCCCTCTGTGTCTCTGTGTCTTAGCTCAGCTGAGCGACAGGCTCCTCCCCCAACGCTGAGCGCCTTTCATCTTCTGCCTCCGACCGAGAGAGAGAGAGAGAGAAAGAGAGAGAGAGATTGAGAGTGAGAGAGAGAGTGAGAGAGAGAGAGTGAGAGAGTGAGAGTGAGAGTGAGAGTGAAAGAGAGAGAGAGAGAGAGAGAGAGAGAGAGAGAGAGAGAGAGAGAGAGAGAGAGATTGAAGGGGAGAGAGAGAGATGGATGAGAATACAGACAGGCTGAAAGCCGAGAGATGCAGTGGGGCAGATGGAGAGAGAGTGAGATGGCAAGATAGAGATAGAAAGGGGCGTAATGCTGTAAATACTGTACTAAACCATTTAGAATGTAGGCATGACCAGTTTGTCACAAACATGACAACGTGTGACCTTACAAAGATCTGGCAGAAATGAAGAGCAAGTCAACTAGAACAGCTCAGGGGGAAATATGTAAATATGTGCATATTTGCGCATACAACAATATGCAGTCGATCAAAGTCTAAATGTGTTATTCATCAATAGCAATTCTGCTATTCTAGTTCTAGCGAACTGTCTGACAGAGCATGATCCTGGTATTACTGGTGGAGGTCACAGGAATTACATGTTACACTCTGCTACTCTTTAAAACATGGCTGCTTTGAATCAATACTGGTGTTTAGAATCAATTGAAAGGCATGGCAGAGCCCCGTTTGAATGACAAGATCATTTATCGAGAGACTCGTGCAAACAAGCAGCAAGGACACTTAGGAGTAATGAAGCGTCGTCACGGAGAGACAGGCTACTTAAAGAGATCGATAAACGATGAATTGAAAATCAAGGACCCCAATTGAAATAAGCCAGTGGCTTTCTTGGGTTTTTATCCTTTTAGTTGACCTTGTATGTAATATGTACTTTCATGTACCTACTTCTGCAAATCTTCTAATAAAGTTTTCAATCAATCAATCAATCAAATCGTCCAATCCATCGTCCAAATGCTCCTTCTGGGTCAGGGAACACACAACCTATTAAGACTGAACCAAACCAAACAGACACTATTACCTCACAAGAACTGATGGAAGATACAACAGCTACTTGTATCCTATAAAACGCCTTCAAAAGATCTACACTTTCCCAAATTACATAAGCTTTCACAAATGACATTTTCTCCCCAGTGAGAAGAACATTGCACATATGAATCAAATTAGAGCTGGCAACATCCCTGTAACACCATACTGAGGGTAAATAGTTACAAACCAAGCCCAACTGTTTTCCCCTCTGCATGTACATATAAGATGCCTTATATAATGTAGAAGTGTGCAATAAAGCTGGGACCTGATGGAAAGTGGGAGAGTGAAAGAGAAGGGGAGGGAGTGAGAGAGGGGGGGGTGAGAGAGAGGGAAAGAGAGGGAGTGTAATAGAGAGAGAGGGATGAAGTCGCAGGGAGTCAGGGGGTTGGAAGTGGTGGGGAGGAGGGGGGTGAGGGGTAGCAGGGGCAGAGCCTTGAAGCTCACTGACAGGAATGGATATGCCCAGACACAGAGCCAAACCCAGGCCCAGACTTGAGAGGGCCTTGTTTATGCCTCCAAAATGCCTCACCCCTTTTTTCACTCACTCTCTCTCTCTCTCCTCCCCCTCGCTCTTTCCCTCTCCCTAAATCCTCCCACCCTCTATCTTCCTCCTCACCTCATTATTGAATCTATCCCCCCCACACTCTCTCTCTCTCTCTCTTTCTCCCTCCCTCCCTCCCTCCAGCTCTCTCTCTCTCTCTCTCTCTCTCTCTCTCTCTCTCTCTCTCTCTCTCTCTGTCTCGTAGAACACAAATACATACCTACATCATATTGGCTTGTTGTGTTGCTGCTGTGCTACAGTGAGTAGGCTGGAGAGGGTGTTGGCCAAGCAAGTAAACAATAATACAAACCAGCTGTGCCTAAAGTTTAACTGCTGCAGCGCTAGCATAATCCTGTACCTCTCAGGACATCTGAAAAGCTGGAGCTACGGCCTCATCTGGGAGACAAATGTTTAGTATGACCCAGAAATTAACCCGAAAAGGACTTGTGGAAAAGGCTCTTCATTCTGTCCTCTTCTCTGCTGCTGTCTCCATGTTGTTCATTGCTGTTTTTTTCTTTACAGCTTTGGCTTTCTCTCTCTCTCTTGTCCTCATACCCACACCTATCCTCAGCCAGTTTGTTCCTCCCACAGACGTGGTCTGTGTGTATTGTTTGGAGAGTTCTGAGAGCTGAAATTCTCCCACCCGAGAATCACGGAGCAGGGAGAGCAGGAGAAACATTCAAAAGGCGAATGGGAGGGAGAGAGATAGTAGGGGGGGGGGGGGGAGAGTGATGGTAGGGCGGGATGGCGGGGTTGAGGCACTGAGTTGTCTGTGTTTATTTTGGACACACAGCCTTGCACACTAGCGGCAAAGCCAACGACCCCTATAACACCGGGGTACTTCAAGCATAGTAGGTCAGCCTGCCTCAGGGAATCGGTGTCCTGTTCTGTTCTTATCTGGGGATGTCCCATGCAGGTGACCAGGGCGGGGGGGTGGGGGGGGGGGGTTGGTTGGGACCAAGTAACCCTGTGGAGGGGGCTGGTTTAAAACCCCAGAGGACACGAACGATTGGGCTGTTCCAGGAGGAAACGGTGAGGCCGCGTTGTGATTAGTGGTTACAGTTTAACTGCAGAAATATGCATGGTCCGTGGGTCCAGGAGCCAGCGAGGGCGGTTTGCACTGGTCTCTGAGTGTGAGGCTGTGAGTCAGGCTTCTCTCTGGGCTGACTATCAGCTCTGTCTCCTGTGTCTGTAGGCCCAGGGAGTCTGGCCATCCACCCCATACAGAGACACATCATACTGCAGCCCTCCGTGGAATGTCTGTGTCACCTACTCGTGTCTCACATGGCACACATTAACGGAAAGTGAAATGGAATCGACTGTATGTGTGTGTGTGTGTCAGTGTGAGTGTAAAAGCTATCACATTTTTAGCACGGTATCCTACGTCATATGGTTGGGGTATGTTCATGTGAGGTGTGGAGGAATGGTTAAGTGGGTGTCTTTTAGACTGAATACATTTCCGTGAATTGTCCCTTGGGGTGTGGGTGAGCTACCTTACCCCACAGGGAGTCTTGATCTCTGGGCTGATCCAGGGCTGGGGTGGGTGGAGTACCACATTATGGTCTGTGTGTGCTGTTGCCTCTGTGTGTCTGCCTATCGATATTTGATGATTTACACTTGTAGGTGATACTGTGGTTGGTACTGCGTGTTCCAAAAGCATCACTGTGAGGTTTTTGTATGGCGCATGCACGCACGCACACATACACACACACACACACACACACACACACGCACACACACACACACACACACACACACACACACACACACACACACTTCAATTTATCAAGATTTGGAAAATCCCATCAGAGATACCATCATACAACCATCCCCGTCCATTGCACACACAACAGCTCCTCTCACGAGTCAGACGCGTCACGGTCACTTTGCTTCTCTGACATTCGCTTCACACTTCACGTCTCAGACAAAGGTCAAGAACAGAGCCGAGAGCCTCTATTCAACACGCCTGAGCAATGGCAGCTGTCAAATTCATCCTATAGACGTCCATTCAACCATGAAAGAGTGCATTAAAAAAACATTGGAGTGAAAAACCTGCGAGATTGTCTATCGAGCTCTCTCTCAGACACCACGGAGACGTGGTGACACATTCGTCACGGGGATCAACAGATAAGTGGTGTTACTGGTCAGATCAGTGTGGACCTGGTGCCTTGTCTCCGCTGCGTGCCGCCCCATTCACTGACCACTGTAATCCCCCCCCCCCTGCTGCTGAGCTGCCTTTCAGCTTGACCGTAATCCCTGCCGGGCAGCAATAGTACCCCACAGCGATATTATTTCAACACACACACACACTCACACACCGAGTGTCCCCAAGCATTGGCTGTGCCACTTTAAACCACAGCCAAGGAATTACCAAGCTAGCGCTTAACATTCTCTTCAGTCTTTCCTTGACTCTTCTTGTTAGTGAGACGGCTCTGTTGGGCTCCCGTATGGAGATTCCCTATTTATTGCTGTTAATATCGGTGGTGCCTCCATCCCTGGTTATTGCTCCAGTGTGTACAAAACCCATAATTACACATCTAAGAAGATGTAAGTATTAACTGGAGACCCATATGGGTATATCCTTCATTCCGCTACCTTACCAATGTGACCCACAGTTACTTCCTACATTTACATTTACATTTTAGACATTTAGCAGATGCCTTTATCCAAAGCGTCTTACAACATTTATCTTAAGTAAGTAAATCATCTATACGATGTTAGTCATCATAAGAAAAAACAATCTACGCTAGGACCAGGGACCATTGGCAGTCACAATGCTAGAAATACTTCCTTTCTTCTTAGTTTTTTACAGTAGAGACACTGTACAGGGATAGTGCATAAGCTCCAGGAAACAAAGACTGTAACATCAATCTTGGTTTCACATTGTTAACAGTGTGTTTTATGTTCCCTTGGCCAGGGTTAACATGAAGGTGAACTTGACATGTATTTTGTCACACATGGTAATAACAAGTAATGTGGTGAAACTTTCCATGACACAGATGCACAACATTAGAACCCACCTTTTCCCCCCCACAATGCAGCTGTCTTCCGTCAAAGGGCGAAGCGCGCCCAAGGGGTTATGACTTCACAGCCGCAGTACAGGGCGGGATCACATGGCACAGGGCATGGATGTGGAGGGGTATCACCACACCACATGCGTCACCCACTCCCAAAAAGGGGAAATACACATGTTGCACAGCATGATGGGAACTCCCCTGGATCGTCATTTCCATATACAGTGTGTGTGTGTGTGTGTGTGTGTGTGTGTGTGTGTGTGTGTGTGTGTGTGTGTGTGTGTGCGTGTGTGTGTGTGTGTGTGTGTGTGTGTGTGTGTGTGTGTGAGCTGTTTACACGTCAAGAGTATGATGTCTTGTAGAGCCTGAGTGTACATAATATACTTGCCTCCTTGCTAATTATTGGGGCCAGATGAAGCCGGCTCCGTGGTGGAGGAACCAGTGTGAAACCTGTGGTTCAGACCAGGAATGTACCAGAGTTGTGCCGCTGCTGTGCACAAAGTGTTGCTGCATACAGCTGTCCAAGTAAAGTATCCACATCTGGCCAAGCATGCAGTCAGGACAGGAATATGCACAGCACTAGGCAGAGAACTGTGCGTACATCACACACACACACACACACACACACACACACACGGATGTGTGAGACCATGGAATGCCACCGCAGAGATGCACAGCTGGACCTAGTGGACATCTGGCCTGTTGTTAAGACTGCGTGAGCGGCGAGCGAGTAGTGTGAGAGAATCATTAGCTAAAATAACCAACACTGTGCCTATCGTGATATAGATTACATGTACACCCGCCCTAAGCGTGCTGTCAGATGGAAATGTGTGACCTGCAGGTGACCTGTCCTGAACACAGGAGTTCATCAGCTGATTGGATAAACAGTCGATGAGGGTGAGCACCTGGAATGAGGCAGTTCAGGGCAGGGTTGTGGATTCAATGGCGGAGGCCCCCGACCTGGGGAGAGTCAAAGTTCCCCGCTGGAGCTACTTAGTACAGCCTGTGCCTCCCTCACTGTTCCTCCTCACCAAATACTTAAGAGAAAAGTCCAGTGGGCCCTCGGCCAAAACTCCTCCAGTCTCATATGCTCACTATCTGTTTGATACACACACACACACACACACACACACACACACAGACCAAACACATAGCCAACGGACATCTTTGAACCCCTTCACCACATTGAGTCTCCAAACTTCAAATCCAGCCCTCAGAGAGTGAGCCTCGATTGGTATTGTAATGCTTTTTAATGATGGGGCTCTATTCCCCTGAGTTAGTTAGCTCTGCCTTGGCAGGGCTCAGCTCTTTCCCCTGGCGTCGTCTGGGACAATGGGCCCATGGGAGGCAGCCAATGGGGAGAGGCTCCATCCCAAACCCTGTCCCAATGTGCACACAATTAGGCGCAGGGACAGAGGAATTGCTTAATTGGGTGAAAACAGTCTTTATAGGCCTCTGTCCGCGCTGATCATCAGCAGCCCTGTGCTACTTGCTTGGCCCTCAGAAACGTTGAATTATGTTTCATTCAATTGGTTCCCTGGCAAGGGAACAATTACGATATTTTATGTAATACAAGTGCCAATTATGTTTGACTGGTATCTATTAGGAGATAAATATGTGTTTTTCTTGGCAAAGTTGTGTAGAGACCTGTGTTGTTTGAACACCCATCCTGGGTCATTTCAGTTGATATACTGTACACGGAGAGCTCTGCACTAAAGAGGTCGAACTCCATCAACTCTCCAAATCGTTGACAATGACATCCCATCTTGCACGAAAGCTGGTCGATTTGCTGCGACGCAACTCCCAAACCCCAGCAGGCCTTGCATACCATGCGTGCTCTGACAAATAGTAGCATATATTTGAGGAATGGCTGGCTCTGACAAATAGTAGCATATATTTGAGGAATGGCTGGTTTTCAAGCGTGACAGTCGGGAGGACAAGTGGTGTCCTTATGAAAATGGGGAATGACACGGTGTCTGTCTGCGTAAATTCCACAGACGTCGGCGGGGCACGTACACCGCGGCCAGCGGAGATATGACAGTTCTGCCGTGGACAACGTAGATATGACAGTTCTGCTGTGGACACCGTAGATATGACAGTTCTGCCCGGGGACAACGTAGATATGACAGTTCTGCCGTGGACAACGTAGATATGACAGTTCTGCCGTGGACAACGTAGATATGACAGTTCTGCCGTGGACAACGTAGATATGACAGTTCTGCCGTGGACAACGTAGATATGACAGTTCTGCCGTGGACAACGTAGATATGACAGTTCTGCCGTGGTGGACAACGGCCGGGGCCAAGCGCACCGCTGCCGACTCCGAAAATAGGTCACCCCGCACTGTCTGTCCTGCTTGAACTCAGATCATTTCACATTTCACCGACTGCATGATCGGACACATATGAGGACATTTACACACATGTACACATCAGACGGGAACGAACTGTCTTTGCGAATGATGTAACGACTCTATGTCATGCAGTGTAACCCGACACACACACACACACACGGGGGACAGACAGAGTGATATGGGAGTTCTCGGCACACGGGCTTACCTTAGGAGAAATGCCGTGGATATGGCCGAGATGTCTCCGAGTTATTCCCTCTTCGGCACAAACTTTCTTCTCAAGTCTTTTTTAAAACAAAAAATCCCTCGATGACGGATGTGTTGTTGAAATAGTATAATGTTTTTCTTCGATCGAAGAGAAAAGAAGAGCTGACAAGTCTAAATAAAAGATTATGTGTCGAGTGAGGCGGTCTGTTCCCAGACCATTGTCGGTAACCTATTAATTTTACACAAATAAAAAGGAAAACAAGAGAGACTACAATAACAAGTGAATATGATAAGACTTATCTCCACGAGGAATACGAGATAATAGTGTTGATGTCAGTTACCAGGGGAATGGTATATTTCCACGCCACCAGAAACCCGTTCAATAGTATTAAACACCCGAAACAGTATACGTAGTCTAAACTGTTCACGATTAGGAAAAATGAAGACCACTGGTTGTGTAAATGCATCAAAAAATAATGCGCTCGATTTCTTCTAAGATTCAAAGTGCATCGCTTAATGGCAACGCTGGTCAAGTGGAGGTTTTCAATGGGTGGTCGTCCTCTGGGGGTCGTCCTCTGGGGGTAGGAGGGGGTGCGCTGGGCGATACACAGCAGGGAGATGTCGCGAGGGGGGGTCTCCTTCTTCGCTACGTTTCCAGATGCCGACTCCCTGTGGTTACAGCCAGAGGTGTTGTCTTAAGATGTCTCCTTCTCTCTCTCTTTCTCTCGTTCTCTCTCTCCTCTTATGTCTTTCCCGAGCCCTCCAGGAGACGTGAGTGGTACAGTGGTCTCCCCTCGTCCGTCTGAGAGCAGAGAGCAGACACCCGGACCCGAGCCAGCCCGTGTCTCCCTCTCCTCGCGCGCGGCGGACTAGCCCAGACTCTGCCAGCTCAGCTCTGCTCGCTGCTCCGCCCATTCATTCACCATGGGCAGTCCCCGGCCGCGAATTTGCGAAACCTAGGATGGTAGGGGAAGGCAGGGCAAGTATTGGGTTAGGCAAGTATTGCCCTGCCTTCCCCTACCATCCTAGGTTTCGCAAATTCGCTCCCCGGCCTCTGGGTCCCTGTCCCTCTCCACGGCAGGCTGTGCCCTGTGCCTACTCACTTTACCCCCTATAGGCCTACTTCATTCATCAGGAACATCATCGCGATGACTATTCATATAGCCTAAACAAGTATTTTTTTTTTTTTTTTTTTTGACATTTTATCGATTTTCTTTCAGGAAATAGCAGAGCTTCTTTTAGCTTTTTTTCCCCCCTTTTGCTGCTCACAACTTTAGCTTTCTGTCCAAATGAACAAAACACACCGTTTTTTTGTATACTTGCCACCAGGGTTTCATAACTGGAGTTGATTTCCTAGGTCTGGATATTCGATATCGGCCTAAGCACCCAACAAATCCGATGCTACATATCAGTAGGCCTATAAGCCTATCCGTTAATGACTTTTGTTGTTGTTAAGCAGAATAGCAACATGAAAAATGTAATATTTGGTTCTGAGACTCAAATCGTGATGTTCGCACAGCAACAGGCTGCGATTATTTATTACCCTCTCATCTCAGTTTGAATAACAACTTAATTATTGAGTCATTAATAAACACATGAGAGACTATGAATTCATGAATTTATAAGTAGACATATTGACAAATACACATCGTCCTACAGCCAAAAACATCACAACACTGGTAGTACATACAGGCCTACATTTAAAACATAAAGGATAACACAATAAAGTAACGGATTGCCATTGTGGTTAGTTTCTGTGTAAAACCAGTAATGAGAAAAACTAGGTTTACGTCAAGTCTATTCTTATTAATAATACCATCGCACGCTATCTATACATTAGCCTATAAGGGCCTCTAACCAGATCTGGCAATGAATCATCAGGGGGAGTGATCCTCACAGAGACCTCACATACTCTTTGAAACACTTTAAGTATAGATATAATGTTGCCTTGGGGTCTACGCTGTCTGAACAAATCATTAAAACGCGAAAGCAGTCAATGAGGGGGTGTCAGACTTTAATAAATCAGTACTCTCACCACATCCGACCACCAGAGGGCATGTTAGGCACAACTTAGGAAACGCAAGAGTCCCTCTCGAAAACACACAGCTGGATGTCTTGGAAAGCTACAGAGTGAACAGGCATTTCGTGACGTTAGAATTATAAGGTTCTATCTAAAAAAAAAATCAAAATTGAGTTTTTTTTACATAATCTAATCCATTAGGTGTTTATTAATGCCTGTGTGGTGTTATTTTTAAAATGTTGACATTTTTTAGTTAGTAATCCATAAATTACAAAGGTTCCATCTCACAAAACATAATGGAATGTAAAAACTTTGACGCTCAATATCTCTGAACTACCCTAAACGGAGATAGAACCTTATCATTCTAAGCTCACGATTTGTTCAGCCCAGCATTAGAAAACCGGAGTCAACTAGGCCTGTATAAACATGTATACCATATATAACATATCGTAGCATTCATATCCCTCAACACAGCCATATGGTGACCAGTTTAGTATGCACTAGTGCTAATAAGTACAGTATACAAATAAAAGGTGATGAAAACATAACTCGTAAGATGACAACATTGCACTTGGAGGTGCACAATCCGCTTGAATTGCTATGTTTGAAAGGTATCATGCAGCTTCCTCATAACAGATAAGGTCCAATGATTAAATTAAGTATTGTCTTTTTTCTCACCAAGATGATGTGCACTCAATGCATTACATCCCTGTAATTAACTGTGTTGCCATTGTCTTAAAAGCGGTAATACTTCAGATCTCGTTAGGGTAGTTTAGAGGGGAGTTAATAAAAGGTGTCGCTGGTTAATTACATGTTCATTACAAGATAACTAGTAGCTTCCCTTCCCACTTCTCTTGTAAAACTGACCTAGTTGTCAATTATTTGAATATGTAAATATTCTTAAATAAGAATAGCCTTAATGTTTTCATATTGCAAATACTATTAGGCTAACTGTAGGCCTTATTTGATACAATGTTTTTGTTATAATGTGACGGTGTCGTTTTCATTTGCTAAACGGAATGTTGCGAGGAACGAGGATTGCCCATTGAAGAAAAACTTGGAAGGCTGCGTAGCCTCCACGCATAGACAAGGCGGTGCCGAGACACGATAATGAACATTCATATACCATAGCAAAGCGTGTAACAATTGTTACAACGAACGACTTGTATTTTCCGTCCAGCTGGAACAAACAACATTGTTACAACATACGCCAGATGATGGGATGTGTACTGGCTACTACACATTTCCGGGATCACTAAGCTCCGCTCCCATTTTGTGGCTGTGTTCAGTTGTCCTCGCGCAGAGAGAGACCGCACCAACAAGGCAGGAGTGGCGATTAGGTAACTCGCTCATTTCTCCTCCTACTCTCTTACACCCAAAATGGTGAACACATTCGGCTGTTTCAATGTCAGACAGCTCTCTCGAT
The DNA here is from genome assembly GCF_963989245.1 of Nansenia antarctica. Lineage (NCBI taxonomy): Eukaryota > Metazoa > Chordata > Actinopteri > Argentiniformes > Microstomatidae > Nansenia > Nansenia antarctica. The sequence continues at coordinate 61,515,424 of NC_137675.1, read as the reverse complement.
GGTTTCCCCTCCCCTGTCTGTTTGTTGCTGTTTTTGTAAGCCCTGCCAACTCTTGTCAGCTGATCCCCGCTTGTTCACTTCATTATGGCGACACCAGACCAGGGGGGTATTCCATCAACGTCGCTAAAGGAAGATCCTGGCTTATTTTTGATAACTCTCGCGAGACTTATCAGAATGTGCCTGGATATTTTTAGGAACTCTCGCGAGACTTATCAGACTAAACCTGGATTTTCCTTTAGCGATGTTGATGGAATACCCCCCAGTGCACGCCCCTCCAGACTTGTTATCTAGCCATCACTCCCACCGTATGTTACACATCCGCATTTATTCAAAAATACCAACTTAGGACATGTCATGTGAACGTTTTTTCAATGCACAAATTCTTTACAATATTTATGACGACAAAAAGGTTATCCAAAAGACTATATGGGCCTGTTCAATTGTATTCAAGAGCATACATAACATTGTCATAACAATTACCCATAGAAGCAGTTAATTATTATTAGTTGCAATTTGTTGGACATTTATTTAATGTACCTAGACTCGTGCCTCGACCCCCCTTTAGTGTATGTTTAAATAGTCCTTTGTTTACATGCAGTCCCTCTCTCCGCGGAAGGAGGCTTTTGGTAGTGCTGTGTGATTCCTACCAGCTGTTTCCCGCCTTGAAAGACATCCGATCAGCTGCAAATACACACAGACACGTCCATGCAGAGAGAGAGAGAGAGAGAGAGAGAGAGAGAGAGAGAGAGAGAGAGAGAGAGAGAGAGAGAGAGAGAGAGAGAGAGAGAGAGAGAGAGAGAGAGAGAGAGAGAGAGAGAGAGAGAGAGAGAGAGAGAGAGAGAGAGAGAGAGAGAGAGAGAGAGAGAGAGAGAGAGAGAGAGAGAGAGAGAGAGAGAGAGAGAGAGAACGCGCCACACACAACGAGGGAACCCCATCAGCTGGAAGTAGAGTAACATTACAACTCTGAGCACTCTGCTACTACATGCTCAGACAAGGAATACGATTGTTTGATCTTATTATGAGAACATAATACCGTTCGGGATTTTGGTTTCAAATACTCGCAACAGATTGTTTTTTTTATTGTTTTTAAAACGAGGAATTGGGGGACCCAAAAACTGGAGAGGAAAGCATGGAGTATTTTATGGTACCAGCTCAGAAGGTGCCCTCCTTGCAACATTTTAGGAAAACGGAGAAAGAAGTGATTGGTGGTCTCTGTAGGTGTGTATGCACTTTTTTGTATTTCAAAATGAAAGGATCTGGCTATTATTACTCCCATTTTGCTGTTTGGTACGCACTTAGCTACAGAGGTGTGTGGCAACATGCTCGATTTGATCTGTAGCTAATGTTATTGTGTACACGACCGACTCGTGTGTACAAAACGGGACGTGTAAATAGCTCTATAGAGACTCGATTAATGACTCTAATTAGTCAGGGGGCTATTCAATACGGACCGGTGTTACGTCATTTCACTTTTACTTTGATTCTATCTTGGGTGAAATCGATACATTTATAGCTTAACAAACATTAAGCACGTGGTTTCATGCACACCACGCTGCTCAGCTGCATATCCAAAGTGGGTGTATTATTTCCCCCAACTGTTACATTATATCTCTGTTACCTGTTTTCACTGAAGCACGAAAGGTACATGCAAAATGAAAAGGTTGAAAGGGGAGTTAGGCTTCCACCATACTGTCCTAGGGGGGGTACTGTTCTCTCCGTTCAGTGGGAGAGCGGGCTGAAGTTCTTGTGGGCAGTGCGGCCATGCTTGTGGCTTGTGCGAGGGATTTGCCGTCGTCTTCTCTTCAGTCACCTCGTGTTACTTTCGAGATATTTTACAGGAAATGATCGATGAATAATTTCACGATCGTGTTTATGCAATAGAATTGCCGTTTCGATTGCACTCTTTGCCACATTTCAGTGCGCTACTGTGCCATTTCCACTGCGTCTTTTCTCCCGCAGCTCAGCCACGCTGCCGCATGGACACATGCGTAGAGGAAGCGAGTCGCATTGTTGTAATGGCGGAGGTCTTGATTTAGCGTATTTTTCAACGTGGTAGTGTGAACACCTCTGGTCATTTAGAAGCTGCAAACACGTAGAAAATAGATTCGCTACATTTTGTTTCAATGCTAGATATTGTGTAACCGACGGAGACATTAATAGTGGCCTTTATAATAAGGGGGTGTGTGTGCGCCGCGGAAGGCCAGTCGATGCGTCTGCAACGTTGTCTCCGGAGGGAGGCGGAGGGATACGCGCTGTGTGGGGAATAGTAGTTCTATTTTTCGCACACTCTTATGAAATCTGAGAGGTTTCTAAAATTGAAATTGTCTCCCGAAGCTACTGTAGTGGAATGAAAATCTTATGTGTCAAAGACGTATTGTGCAACACACAATTGACATTATGGGACAAATGTAGCCAAACTGTCATTTTCTTTACAACCTCTTTTAAAATATGTTTTCGATATTAAGTGTCTTGTGAGTGACTTTGCATAAAACACATTTCTTTGTCATGTGATTTTTTTCTTATTAGATATTTTGCAATAGGCCTACATTATTTATTTATTTACTGCTGCAGCTGGTTATTCTCATGTTATTTTAATTTAGACCCTGTTTGAAGCAAGCAATTCATGTCACACTATCCCTAGTTCCCAGTCTGTCACACTGTGGTGATTGTGTTTGCGTCGTGGCTGGGCTGGTGTAACCACCCAGCACCAATCCAGTCGTGATTTGGCAGAGGATGTGTTTGCTGGATGATGCTTGGATGTAAGGAAGCAGACACAGCCCTATCCCCATCTGTTTCTACACAATTGTTCCCTGTGTTTGCGTTGAAGCAGCTGAGTCAGTACTGATAAGGGCCTCGCTAGAAAGCTTCCCAGAGATAACCCATTAGATAGGATGTTAGGAAGTTACATTCGATTTCTTTCCATCCTATAAAATCTGTGAGAGAACTACCCTCCACTGTAAATGCCTTTTGGGTAGGAATTCTTCCAGGCATCGAGTGCTCTGAGAATCCCAGTTCTGAAACAATGGGTTGGATTGGGGTTTCCAGGAAAGTCAACATTGTGCAGACGACCATGTGAGTGCCTGCAGGGTTTTATAAGGAAACCACAGAGCCTGCTGCACTTTCATAATGTTTTCACGGGGAATGTTCAGCTCTAGACACAAAAAAGTATGCCACTTGCTCTGGGTGTTTTAGAGGATTTCATGAAGGGTTTTGGGTAATGTTTTCAAACCCGATCACAAGATTTGTCTTCGAGCTAAAGTAGACACTAGCTTGGTTGGCAATGCTTACTGTGTGTTTCTTCATGAATCTGCACTGTTCAGTGTCAAAACTGACTATGCCGACTATGGTTAAGGTCTCACTTGAGAACTGTAGTTGACCTTTCACTGTTCTCTACCCCTCCCCAGTCTGGCGAACATTCCCCTGACCCCAGAAACAGGACGGGACCAGGAGAGGCGGATCCGCCGGGAGATCGCCAACAGCAACGAGCGGCGGCGCATGCAGAGCATCAACTCTGGCTTCCAGTCCCTCAAAACACTCATCCCCCACAGTGATGGAGAGAAGCTCAGCAAGGTGAGGGAAGACAAGCTCAGCAAGGTGAGAGGAGAGAAAGAGATCCGTGAAAGGGTTGGGGGGGTGGTGGGGGTGGGAATAGGCCATAACCCCAGTCCCCCTCGGTGTGTTTCGGATGGAGAGACTCTCTTGTCAACGAGTCTCTCTGTCCAACGTGTGTGGACGACCGTGAAATAGCCTCCTAAATATCTCTTATCTCCCCAGGCGGCCATCCTGCAGCAGACGGCGGATTACATCTTCTCCCTGGAGCAGGAGAAGACGCGGCTACTGCAGCAGAACAACCAGCTGAAACGCTTCATCCAGGTGAGAGGAACCAGCACGGACGGCAGGTCCCACCTACGTTCACCATCTGTTGGATCTAGGAAAAACATCTTGATGAGACTGACAGTAGTGTCACTCTCTTTCTGACTCTCTACTCCACGTAAAAGCCATTTAGATCATTTTTGTGTACCATCACATATAGTACAGAGAAGGGCGGATCACAAATGCAGATCCTTAAAAAAAAAGCGCAATTCACCATCAAATGACAAAGAACGTGTGCCGAACCTGTGAGTGATGCTCTTCTTTCATTGGGCCTTCCTTGCGTAGGAGTTCAGCGGCTCCTCCCCAAAGAGGAGGCGGGCGGAGGAGAAGGACGAGGGGATTGGCTCTCCGGACATCTTGGAGGAGGAGAAAGTGGAGGACCTGAGGAGAGAGATGATCGAACTGAGACAGCAGCTGGACAAGGAGCGCTCTGTCCGCATGATGCTGGAGGAGCAGGTGAGCCATGGGGAGGTAGGAGTACCACACACACACACACACACATACCACACACTATGGAAACTAACCCAGTGAGTTAGAAACAACTACTATATTAGTACAAATCTGCTATAAACTGTTGATGATAGTGACTTGAATTTTACAACTCTGGTATAACTCTTTTTCATTTTTTAAAATCTTTTTTTAAGTGCAACGTTCACAGTGTAATACGGCCAATACGACTGACCCCCCCCCTCCTTTTTGTCGTCTCTTCTCTGCCTGTGCTCAGATCCGCTCCCTGGACGACCACCTGTACCCAGAGAAGCTGAAGGAGATCGCCCAGCAGGTCCACGAGCAGCAGGCACAGACACAGACACTCATCCGCCTGCAGCAGCAGCACTCGCAGCTGGAGAGGGACGGCACCCCAGCCCGGAGCCCACGGGTACGACACACACACACACACACACACACACACCTTTCTTCTGAAATGAAATACAGATGTCCCACCAAGTAGAGCATAGACACCAATTTGCCGCATGGAAACGCACGCACGTGCGCGCGCACACACACACCCACACATCTATCTGGAAACGACCAGGTGGCGAGTCTCTGCCGTGTGATCATCAGCGATGACACATTTACGGTTTACTCCGTTACCAGCAGCCCCACAGATCCCACTCAATCCCGCTGCATCCTTGACAGCCTGGGAGTGCTATTTCAGTGGACCAACCCGGGTTTTTCACTGAACGTGATGCCAAATCAAACGTCCCGCGCTTTCTCCCCGTCCTCCCCCGGTGGCAGCTCTGATTGAACAGGGGACGACATGACGACACTAAAACTGGGTCACAGGCCCTCCTCGGTCCTCAGAACCTGTTATCAGAGGAGCGCCGGTTCTCTAGAGTGTGAGCTCTTCTCTGAAGCTCAGCCTGTCATCATATCACTATTCTGATACACTTCATCTGTTTGAGTGCTACACTACACGAAGGGTGTTTTTCCCATTTGTAAAATCGATGCTATTTTTGTGACTTGAGTGTCTGTGCTCTCTGTGCACAGAATTGGTAGAAAGTATATTAATTTTAATGTCTGTACTGCGCAAAATTTTTCAGGGAAATAAGTGATGAGGTTGTTTTAGTAATAGTACTAACTAATTGTTGAGAGGGGTCAGTATGTTGATAGAATCAATAGCTTTCCCGTAATTAAATTAATACTTATCCTCTCACCTCCTCCCCCAGGTGTTGGCCCCAAGCACGCCCCCTGCCCCTACCCACCACGCCACGGTCATCGTACCCGCCCCCGCGCAGCCTCCCCTGCCCCATCACGTCACCGTGGTGACCATGGGCCCAGCGTCGGTCATCAACACAGCTTCCACGTCTCGCCATAACCTGGACACCATCGTGCAGGTGAGAGGGACAGCGGTTCTCTGGGCCCAGTAGAACACCTGTAGAACATGCCAAACTACCCTACTCTCTTTGCCTATTATGCCTGTATCACTGGTGTGTTCAGAAAACATATCAGTCACATTTACCCACTACCCTCTATGGCTAAAACTTATTGGGCTGGTTTCAGAGACGAGGCTTAAGCCTAGTCCTGGACTAAATCACACTTTCAATGTAAAATCTCCATTGAAGATGTTTTTTAGTCTAGGATTAGGCTTAAGCCTTGTCTGTGAAACCGGCCCATAGTATGTGTCCATGGCCTCTTTGGTTGACCTCTCTGTGGTCAGTGATTGTGAAAATCCCCTGGTTGTTATTTAATTGGGTCCACCACGTCTGTGCCTCAGACACTTGTATTTCCACATTGAAACACCAGAGGGTGCTGTTGTTCACTCGATCCCCGCGGTGCGTGTGTCTCTCCCACCAGGCCATCCAGCACATCGAGGGCACCCAGGACAAGGTGTGTGTGGCGGAGGAGGAGCGGCGCCGGGTGGTCATCGTCACCCCGGGGCGTGTCCACACAGACACAGCTGCCTCTGACACAGCGTCCGACAGCGAGGGGCCCGAGGACTATTCACTGCCCTGAGACCCCCACCCTACTACTATCACACACACGTGTGTGTGTGTTGGAAGGGAGTGGGGGGGCGGGGGGGGGGGGGGGTTGGGCATGCATAGGAGAGGGGGCCTGAACAAACCCACAGTGCAACAGTACTCTTCTTTACTTGGACTTTTGTAGGTTGATAAGACAGATTGAGTTTCTCTCTCTCTTACACACTGTAGTATGATAGGTTGCTGTAACAGGTTTAGTTAGACAGACACACACACACAAACACTCGCTTTCTCTCTTCCGGACTTTCTGGATTTGTTTTTCTCACCTGCTCTTTCACACACCTACAGACAGACAGATAGACAGACTTTAATTTACAGAATGGTTTTAGACTGACTGGCCTGCTCGACTCAAACAGCAGCCCTCCAACCAGCCCCCTCCCCCCAAACCTTGGTGCTGCTGCTCTGGAGGTCTGCTGGGTGGATGGTCGTCTAGTACGGACTCTCTCTCTCTCTCTCTCTCTCTCCCTCTCCCACTCACTCACTCATAAAAGCAAAACAGCTTCCAGCATCCCCTCTCCTATCCTTCTAGTACTGTACCATCTAAACTGCCCAAGAGATAAGTGTCTCAACGCAGAGAGCCTGCGAGCACTCTGGCCTTTCTGAACAAGTTCCACACCTTTTGGCTTTCATGAATGAGAGGAAATGTTGACATTTTTGTCTTGTCGAATCAAAATTGCATTTCGGTTAGCTTGTGTCTTGTGTTCTGGTGGGGGTACACAAACTACCGTACAAACCAAGGCTGTCATTGAGCCTCAAAGGTGCTGATTGGACATGAGGCTAGGCTTGCTATGGAGGCAGGAGAAGAGTGCACTTACTTACCGTTTTCCTCCCTCTCTTCCTCTTCTTGCCCCATCACACACTCTTTACTGGGCTGGGTTCCCAGTATATACACTTAAAGGCATGGTCCCCCCCCCCCCCCCCCCCCCCCAAACAGACATCTCAGAATGCTGCGCTAGCTGCTTCAGTGGTTCAGAGCCAAACTGCTTGTCCCCGTTTCCTCTGGTGTCTAGGCAGGGTTCGAGTTATAAGCTGAGCTTTGTGGGGGTCTCCAAAATAACAGTGCGAAATGTTCTCATGCACGCGCGCGAATCATGCCCACACAGCGATGGGACTTGCGAGTTTTAATTAGCCATAGGCTACTCATTTCACCACATCAACAGCACCACATGAAACAACAGCTATAAGCGATAGTCACGGGTATCTCGGCCAATAATGTTGTTGTTTTTGCTATACAGTCCATTCACTTTCCCTGTTAGCACAACACATTGTCCACATCTCCATTTCCAGTGACATCGCACCTGACATAAATAATCATGCATGCTCGTCCATGAATTGTGCTTTCATCTAATGTTATGCTACTACGGGAATCAAGTGATTTGACATTAGAAATGAATTTGTTTCATCTCTTGTGCAATGTGCTCTACAATCTGGGCACATGAATGATCGGATCGGTGAGCAGGGGCCAACTGTCGCGTCAATATTCTACTGCGCCCCATAGTGTCTTGGTGGTAAAGTGCAGGCAGTCAAAGGCATACTGTCATTCACAGGAGATTAATGCTGTTGCGCGTAGTTCTTTTGGAAAACGTGTTTATTTTAGAATATTTATCATATAAATAATACTCATTACATTGACATTTTTGATCAAATAATGGTTGTGGTAATGTATTATTAGCGACCCCCACAGATGTATGATTTTACTGCTTTCATGGGAGCTCAGACCTTCCTTATGGGAGCTCAGCTCCCATTGGCTCCCACATAACTCGAACCCTGTGTCTAGGGCATTAGCGTCTGGATTGTTAAAGGAGCTGATTCACTGCTGAGGGATTCGCATATGGAGATGTGTTCCTGTGCTAGTACATTAGTTGTTACGTGGGTTGACTAGGGCAGCCCTCTACCGCAGGGCTGTGCTAGCTTTTGCCATGGCACTTACACGCCTGCCTGTGCACCCAACAACGCACAGCTGGTACATGTCAGACTCTTGTCATTTCCCCTTCATTTGTCCCCATTCTGATCTGTAAGGGCTTCTTTTTGCCCTTCTGTTGATTTTATATATACCTTCTCCCTACTAAGGAGTTCAAAAACGTTTCTGCACACATTTGTCTGTTTTGTTTGTCAGTGATGTTTGTGAGATTAGGTCCTGAACGCCCAGTTGTTTTTGAATGTGCCATCGGAGTGACTGGACTTATCACCCCATGCACATTTGCTCTATGCATTTGTCTCTGCTTTGACCGTTGTTTCTCCCTGTTTTTGAATGTGTACATCATGATTTCTGTCGTGCGTGCTGTACAGTATGGTGTCTTTTTGTTGTCTTGCCTCAGATGTGGCAGCTTTACATGCAATTTTCAAGTTTTAAATGCATCCGCAGATCCACTCCCTTTACAAATGAAATAGATTTGGAGGTCTCGGTTCCATCGGGGCCGACCTGATTGAAACCATGCACTATTGGCAATTGTCCTCCAACTCCTACCCTAGAAGGTAAATACGGACAGACAGTATGGTAAAGTCCCCAAAATGTATGCCCGAGGTATGCAGACTAGAGGCAGCGGCTTGCCTTAACACAGCTTCAAGGTGCAGGAAGGCACCGTGAGGCCAGCCTTAACACAGCCCTGGTGTCTGAGAGTGGCAGCGGCCTGAACACTAATCGATATGATGTGTGTCCTGTTTTAATCTAATCGATATGATCTAATCGATATGATCTGTTTTAATCGATATGATCTAATCGATATGATATGTTTTAATCTAATCGATATGATCTAATCGATATGATCTGTGCCCTGTTTTAACCCTCCCTGATACCCAGATGCCAGTGTTTGTATGCAAGTGTGCCGTACTCAAAAGTGAGGATTTTGAAGGAAATGCAAGACATTCAAGAATATTCTACCAGAACATTTAGCATTTCTATTGACCAAACCACCGCTCACCTGTATGGGAGATGTTGTTGTTTTGGCATTACACTGCCAAACACTAAGGAATCGTTGTTATATGAATTTGATGGCAAATTCGTTGATGTGTTAAAATGAAGCCCACTTTCCTTCCCTTAACATTTAGAGGGAGTCTTTGACTGCTGGACAGATCTCCCTAGCCTTCCTGTTCCTAGTGCAGTGTGGATCAACACTGTCCACGCAGGAAGTGACAGAACAAGCAATGGTTGCTGGGATAGCCTCCTCCCCTCGACCAGGTGTCCCCTGACCAATAGGATCAGCAATTCCTGAGGTGTGCTCATCACTTTAAAAAAAAAAAAAAAAGAGTTTAATATGAATGCGGCCATTGGTTTGGATTGCTAAACAAAACATAAATTATGTTCGGTTTAGCCTTCTGCTGCGTTTGTTGCAACAGTAATGTCCCTTCAGAACCTGTATTCAAAACAAATTTAGCCTAGCTCTGGTTTTGTTTTGTTTTGTGTATTCCCTCTTGCTTCAGATATCTCTGTAAAATACAGAAGTGGACACATCAGATTGTGGGGTGGGGGTCAGTGAATGGGGGTAAGGATCCTAAAGCACTTACTGTACTATATTGGAGGGTTCCTCTTATTTTTGTAAAAGGGTCCCCTCCCCGGCCAAAGCTCTTTTGGCTGTGAGACTGAACCGCACAGCTGTGTACCCCCCCCCCCCCCCTTCCTTGTGTCCAGCCGCGTCACACACACACACACACCCGTCTGTCCCTCCCATCTGTCCGTAGTCAACCCCAGACTCTCGTCCTGTCCTTCACAACCTCCCCTCCCTTCTTCCTCTTTAACTGTTGTCTTTTTTATTTGTGTTGGACAGTCAGTCCATGTGGTCGCCCAGAAGCTATTATATTGTTGTTGTTTTTGAAAAAACTTGGGGCGGGGGGATAAAGAGGCTTGTGCCTTTGTAAAGACAGAATAATAAAGTTTGTACTTTGTTTTTTACACTTGGTCTCTGTGTATGTTATTTTTTTTTCTCAAATATTTTTATTATTTTTCTTGAGATTAGGACAATACAACATCCAACAAGAAAGACCGACACACATTAATACCCACATCGCAATCTGGGAAAAACAAAACAAAACAAAATAACACAGAAAAAACAAATAAAACAAAAACAGCAACAAAACAAAACAGCAACAACCAAAACAAAACAAAACAGAACAGAACAAAAAACTAAAACAAACAAATAAACAAACAAACAAGCAAAAAACACACACAGGTGCTACCAGAGGGCAAGACAAACAAAATACATGTTTACAATATTTTGATCAAGTAAAGATAGGGCATAGGTTGGTTGTGATATATTACAAGTAGAGCGCCTTGTCAGAAGTGTAAATGTCCATAGAGCTCTCTGTATCACCCAGAATTCCCCTCGTTAGCTAATAAGTTCCCCACATCATTTTGCTGGACATATTCCAAAAATGGTCCCCATATCTTTTTAAAGGAGTCTTGTTTACCTTTAATCATGTATGTCATCCTTTCCATTGTTAAAGAGGATGACATTTCCCTAAGCCATCGGGCAATACTGGGCCTGTTCACATTTTTCCAGGCCAAAGCTATTAACCGTTTTGCTTGCAACAGGCACATATTTATGAGTGTTTGTTGATATTGCTGTAGACGAAGATGAGTTGGGTACAACCCCAGGATAAACACTTTAGGAGTGAGAGGTAAGGAGACCGATGTTATCTGGAATATCATTTGAGATACCTCCTTCCAAAAATCTTTGATCTTTTCGCAGTCCCAGAGACAGTGAGATAAAGTACCTTTACCGGTACATGTATTACACTTAAAACATACATGATCTGGATTATTGTTATTAAACTTATTTAATTTAACAGGGGTCACATAAGTTTGCATCAGCCAGTTGTATTGTAATAGCTTTAGTCGTGTGTTCACAGTCTGTGTCTGAGCCTTTGTGCATATACTACTCCATTCGTCCAAAGTGATATCCTCCTGAAATTCTTCCCTCCAAGCATTTAGTTTGTCTATGGACGAGTCTGATGAGCCAGTCTCTAACATGATATATATAGCGGATATTCTTCCCCTACCGTTACAATTGGACGATATGGTCCTTTCTAAAGTGGACAGTGGGGGTTCTTTTAAATAATCATTCTGGGCAGTTGAGAGGAAGCTCCTTAGCTGCAAATATTTAAAAAAGTGTTTTCTAGGAATATCAAATTTAGCAATAGACTGAACCGCACAGCTGTGTACCCCCCCCCCCCCTTCCTTGTGTCCAGCCGCGTCACACACACACACACACCCGTCTGTCCCTCCCATCTGTCCGTAGTCAACCCCAGACTCTCGTCCTGTCCTTCACAACCTCCCCTCCCTTCTTCCTCTTTAACTGTTGTCTTTTTTATTTGTGTTGGACAGTCAGTCCATGTGGTCGCCCAGAAGCTATTATATTGTTGTTGTTTTTGAAAAAACTTGGGGCGGGGGGATAAAGAGGCTTGTGCCTTTGTAAAGACAGAATAATAAAGTTTGTACTTTGTTTTTTACACTTGGTCTCTGTGTATGTTATTACTTTGTATCGTCAATTTAACATACTGAACTGTACTTATGATAAATATACAAAATATATACAGTATATAGTGTGTTTCTATTAGATTAATTGTGGTGTGGTAAAGGAGAAAATGAGTTATCCTTCCTGTTGTCTCTCTCTTGGGTGGTTTGGTTTCTGAACAAGTGTCCCTTTGTGATTGGTCGTGGTGACTAGCCCCCCACTGTGGTTTGATGCTAAATTAAGATCGCCCATCGTCAACTTGGAAGAGTGAGCCTGTATTAATAACTGCACTAGTGACTCTAGTAGGTTAAATGTCTCTCCCTGCATCATGCACTTGTTCCCAGTCTATCGTCACTGGTTCACTCACTCACACTCTGTGTGTGATCGCCATTTAAAAATTCCCCACTGGACCTATGGAATGGCAGGAGTGTTCTGGTGCCCAGACGCGCGATGAATCACACCCCATGTTGGTGCTGTGAGGATAGCGACACTGACAATGTTTTGACAAGCACTATCCATGTTGACGATGTGAAAACTACCAGCTGTCAAATTGCAGAACCTATCAAAAGAAAGTCTGATCCTCTATTACTCTCCAATGTTTCCTTTTATTTGCTAAAGAGGAAGTGTCTAGGCTAGGCTAGAGGTTTCCAAACCAGGGGAAACCTTTGACCTCAGTCGTCTGGTATTAAGTAAGTTCCTCCAGTGTGCGTGACAAACAAGCACCTTATAAGATGTTTTGGAGGATGTGTTGGAGTCCTCACTTGACAGTGTCCCTATGAATGGACGGGAGGACATGGATGGCTTCCTCAGGTATTGGGATAGTGACATGGCCAGCCAACACAGTAGGAGGTTTAGAATGGAGGAACAGAATGTTGGAAGCACAAAAGGGATATATGAGGTATGTCACTGTTACAACCCTATAAAGAATGTAGGGGATATGGGGAATAACAATATGATAGAACCGGAGGTGAGGGGAGAATATAAATAAATCAAGATTTATTGTATAAGGGTAAAATAAACAGGTTTCCGAAACACTAACTAAAAACTACTCTCTATAAACAAGGAGAGCGGATAAATATTAATAAACAGTGTAAAGTAAATTGTGTAGAAGGTACGTTTAAAGTGATTCAAACACAAGGCTAACAAACACACTCCATCTAGAAGGGAGGAATCAAAGTCACCGACACACATTACAAGTAGTAGCCACACACTAAACCTAGCAGTAGCTTAAACTGACAAGCAAGCAACACACAGTAGCACACTATAGCAGTAGCTTAAGCTAACTAGCAACAAACACACACACGGACTAGCCCATCATTGGTACCATCTGAGTGTCTCTCCCAGCCTTGACACCTCCACCTCCACCCAGGTGTGCCCAATCAGGCCGTCACCATGGCAATCGGCAGGGAGGAAGGACAATCACCTGGGAGAAACACAGGAAAGAAACAGAACACACACACAAACACACTACGGCCAAAACAGTCACGCCTGTTACCGTTCATACAGAATTCACCCACAACAGTAGGCCTGTAAAAGAAAACCTTGCGATGTAAGTGTATAGGCCAGGCGTAAAGTGAAAAATTTGTTGAGTTGGGTGGGAGGATGGGAGTAAATGAAGTAAATGTGGTTGAGGTGGTAGTGGGGAGCGGAGTGGCTCGTTCCAGTCCAGCCTGACTCCTCTCCAGGCCCTGCCAAGCAACCAGAGCACTTCTTCTTCTTCTTCTTCTTCTTCTTCTTCTTCTTTGAATGGGAGGTCGTCCTCTCTGGAAGTATTTATGGAGGACCTGCAGAGAGAAACCTGATTATACAACAGTTAGTTCCGACCAAGTAATTTGATTGGACAAGAGGCATTCCATGAGTGCTGATATACAGTATAACAGCACTGGGACTTTTAACTATATTATGTATCACTCCGCCGCACAGATGTTCTACTAAATGACCGTTAATTAGACTACATGTTTGTGTTCAGGTTAATTAGACTACATGTTTGTGTTCAGGTTACTAGGCAACAGTCCATTTGAAGTTCAGTTGCAGAACTATTTGTTGTTTCTTTTTATGATTAAATAAACAAACAAATCATAATCTGTTGTCGCTTATTACCGTTAACTAATAAATCGCGCTGTAGAACTGTTGTATAAAAGCAATATCACACTCGAGGTCGTGCTGTTATACTGAATATCAGCACGGCTGTGATTGTCTTCGGTACTCGGCCTGCGGCCTCGTACCTACGACCGAATCACAGCCGTGCTGATATTCAGTATAACACACTCCCTCTCGTGTGATATTGCTTAAGTACGGCTCGTAGAGCGACCGCCTCTACTGGACTCGGGAGAGGAACAGGAAACACATGGATTCTGCCTGCCTACACCAATGACTAGACACATTCCTCCTGGTTTGTCTCATCTGAACTCTGCCCCAGACTCCTAGTATTCACCACCTGTACCCCAACACACCGGTGAACTGCAGAGAGCAGCCCCTCCACTTCATTACCGGCACTTGCCTAGACGCTCAAAGTTAACTTAGAGTTAACTCAACTTTAACTCAAAGTTAACTTAGAGCTAACGGCTGCCTGGGCCGATCTCGGGCCCTTCCTCCCGTTCAGTGGTGGTTGGGCCCTCGTGGTGTGCGGGGCTTGGGTTGGCTGGGGCCTCTGCTGTAGCCCCTCTCAGTGCAGGGGGCCTACTCGGCCCAGTACCGCGTGGGCTGGGATGGTCACGGTGCTAGCTTTAGGCATCTTGGGCTCATTCTGCTGCCCCCTCTACCCCCCTGATGCCCCTCTGGCGGGCCCAGCTGGTCCAGGCGGAGTCTTCTCTGAGTCTGGTTCCTCTCAAGGTTTCTTCCTCCCTGGGAGTTTTTCCTTGCCACTGTGCCCGTATATGTTTCTGCTCTCTGGGGAGTTTTGTCCTTTTTGTGAGTCTATGGTTTGGTGTTAGATCATATTGTTTGTATTGTATTTATTTTTTAAATATTGTATAGGATTGTCTTGTTGTGAACCACTTTGCGACATTTGTCTATGTAAAAAGTGCAATACAAAAAAATGGGATTGATTGACTGATTGATTGAGTTCCCCTTAACTGATACTTTATACGACTTCACTGCATGAATTAGTGTATTGGCAGTTTCAGAGCTTTATGGGAAACAGCACGACCACTGCGATCTGGTGTGAGTTATGTTTAAGTCTGTGCACTACGAAACAGAGTGAAAGTGGCCCAATCCAGTCTAGCTCTTCAAGGCAGTTATTTCCATGCGTGAGAACAATTTGCATTTCCACCCAGTCATACACAATTACATTTAACAAGCACTGAGCTTGTATGGGCAAATTGAACACCACAAATTCCTCAAGATTTTAGAGACATTTTACACACCAAAATGAAACCCGACATGATGTTTTCTTTGGACATTTTGAACTGTGAATATCAACCCATTTGCGGATTAATTTACAGTGAGACAGTAATTCTCAGGAATGGGGGGGATTATTTTTACCAGAGTATCTGGTTGACTGTGATAAAGGCAGCAATCCGCCATGTTATTCACTAGACATACACACACACACACATCCTGCCTACCCAGCTCTGTTACATTTATGAATCGTAAATCAAACATGGCAACCAAAATGGATATACTATATATATACTTTTTTAAACAGTTTTATTTGAACTACAGGTCATTTCAATGCCAGAATCAGCCTTATTAAATCTGCCACCTCTGGCCACTGTAGAAAAATATCCCAAAATCCTCAAAATGTAGGCTACTGGTGTTTCTATATGCACGCACAATTTGAAGAGGCTGCCACCAGAGACAGACAGGCGTACAACTGTGAGTCCACACACCCCACAACACCTCTGGCCAGTGACAACATGTCTGCATACAAACTGATTGTCAGGTAGTGCCTTTCGGGACCAAAGCAGCATTCGTAAATGAAATATTTCTGTCAAGGGATCTCATTACCTGATTGCTACTGATGAAACACAGTCATCACAACCATTAGAAAGC
This sequence comes from Nansenia antarctica, assembly GCF_963989245.1. NCBI lineage: Eukaryota > Metazoa > Chordata > Actinopteri > Argentiniformes > Microstomatidae > Nansenia > Nansenia antarctica. The sequence goes on along the minus strand of NC_137675.1, from coordinate 61,499,631 downwards.
TTTTAGAAAGCTTGAATGTCACATATTGCGCCTTTAAGTGAAGAATATTGATCGTAAATGCCTCATGTAGTATTTGCTTTATTACAGTCTCTGTTGGTGAGGTGTTATGGCTTACGGTACTTTACGGTACTTTAATCAGATAATGGATGTGATTTGTGAATATGATTGGTCGTAATTATTTCAGATTTGTATAGTGTAGTCATAAAACACAGAGAGTGTGAAATTGATCAATTGGTGACTTTTACAATAATTTATGCGACACTAAACCCTGTACATTTATTAGTAATCAAAATGTGTCTCCCTGATATCCCCTCAAATTTCAGTGTTGGTGAAGTCCACATAGCATTGTGTGACGATTTGATTGTCACAGAATGTATGTTATTTAACAGGGCCAGATAAACCTCAGTCCTCTTGTCTTGACGTCAGTGCCCAAACTGCCTCTCTAAAAGGGACAGTCAGCTGCTGGTCCTCGTTGGGCCCTCTGTGGCATGCTATGACGCCTGTGACGACTGCCGCACGCACACACACACACACACACACACACACACACACACACACACACACACACACACACACACACACACACACACACAGAGTGACACTCATACCCCCCACCCACCGGGGCCCTCTCCAGTACTCCGCCTCCTCTGTGTGTGCCCTTTGACCTTCCGGGGGGTGGTATATATATACTCACTCTGGCAATCAGAGTTCTCCTGGCAGCCATCATGAAGGGTATAGTCTCAGTCTGCTGCTTCGTCTCCTTGCTGCTCCTGGCCACAGCAGGTAAGGGCCTTTATACTTCAACTATACTGTTCTCATTCCCTGGCTTGTGTGCGTGAACGTGTGTGTAGACAGTGTGTTGTTAAGTGGCTGTTAAGTGCTGGTCACTAGAAGCTCTACAAGTGTGCTGACATGGACCCCACATGTCCCACAGGTAGTATACTCTATGAGACGGTGGCTCCGGTTGGGTAAATATCGGAGGCATCTGCTGCATACAGTACTCTCATTGTCCAATCAGTTTGAACGACTTATAAGTAGACAGGCAGGATGAATTTGACTCAACTTAATGAGTTCCACTCTGTACGGTACAGAAGGATGATATAGTACCTCAGCTTTAACGCTCCACCTATTAATTTTGGATGAACTTCACTGTCACACTCTGAGCGTTTTCCTAAGTATGCAAGTGGATTATTCTGTCAACCTTGTGGATTTATACTATGCATATAGAGACAGTAGAGGTGGACAAGGAGCTTTGTGACAGGGTACATAGGGACAGGAGGGGGTCCTTCAAACGGTGGCGGTCACACTCTGCACGGCTATTTAAACTGCAGGGTTTAAAATTAAACAGCGGCCATGCCAAGTTCAGGAGGGAATATTTTAAGGGTTCATCCTCATCCCTTCTTTTAATATAAACATTAAAAAAGGTGCAGACCATGACTCCCTCTCTCATTCTTTAATCGTTAATATGTATGCGCAGCACTTATTCCATTATAAGCCTGGCTCGCTACAGTTCTTGAACACACATACACACACACACACACACACACACACACACACACACACACAGACACACACACACACACACACACACACACACACACACACACACACATACACACACACACCTACACAGACACCTACACACACACACACACACTCTGTGCAACGTTGGTACAGCAGAAGCATTGGTGTGGGGATGGTATGTGTGTCAGCTGTCCTAAGCATGGCACCAGCTTAAAGTCTCACTTACTAGAGAGAACACTGCTCATCCGTATCTCTCTGTCTCTCTTTTCCCTCTCCCCCTTTCTTCGATTTCTTGCTCTCCCATCCGCTATCTCTTGCCCTCTATCTGTGCCTTTCTCTAACCTTTGACTCCAAAAGTAAAACTCCCTCTTTTATGTCCATGAGAGAACAATGAAGGTTCTAGAAAGCATTGCCTGACTGTATCAAATGATTAGTGGTTAGTGTTATTGCGTTCATTCATAGGAATGACATGTAGTGGTCTTAGATTAATAAGCACACGCGTTTGTGATTTGTCAAGTGGGAGTCGACATGAATGACATCACAGAATGGAATATCATGGAGACGACCCTCTTCAGAAATGTGGATTGGGATGTGTGATTTGCGTTCAGGCAGTTGGTTGGTTACCCTTGTCCGTCCTTGGGATCCCTTCAGCCGTGGAGCAAGGCCTTCATTATCCCAGCCTGCCGTCAGGTGTCTAAGATTGGATGGCGTCCTGTAACTGGACACGGTCCACTATAGATCCACCCCCCCTACTCCACCTACCCCCCCAGCCCCCCACCCCCCCATCCTCACCCCTTCCCTCCCCCTGCTCACCCCTCCCAGCCCCACACCGCACACCGCTACCCTTTAGACACACTGCACAGCTGCTGTCACCCTGCACTGTCACAATCACAATTTATTCCCAGCAGCTGGCCTTATAGGGACATGCATTATCCTGCCAGGCGGGGCTGGTGCTCAGGCCCTGGTCAGAGCCAGCGGCCTGGGGCCTGGGGTCTAGTCTGGTCTGGGGCCTGGGGCCTCGGGTCTAGTCTGGTCCCGCGGCATGGATAGTAGTGTCACTGGGTGGCCTATGGCTCCTTCAGAAACATTACTAGCCAGTATGTTTACCTGGCTTCTCTCCCCATTGTTGTCGTATGTACATGAGCCTAGTATTGATTCAGTAAGGCTCAATGAAAGTGTGGAAAGTCCTCACACAGGTTAGTGCTCCTCACACACGCAAATGCTTGTGATGATGGGTTGCCATCATGTTTTCATGTGTGGGAGATGGGAGATGATCTTCCTAGCTAACCCGATTAGCATTATAGCACTGTACAGTACAGTGTTTTATGGTACGGCCTGGATTCCATTGCATCTTATTAAAACAGGGATGTGAATGCAGTTCCCTCTACCTACTTATTTGGAATTTATAGCAAGGCTTATGTAACAAGTTGTTAAAAGGATACTGCTTCGTGTTAGTTTTTTTTATTTGTGTCTAGAGCCCAAGAGATTGAAGAGTCCACAGGGATATCATACACTTTCATGTTCAGTAATTTAAACATTATAATAAATGTCATAAGATGCAATTAAACTGTAATCATGAGTATCTTGTGTAAAGGCGCTGTGGTTATTGTGGTGGTAATGTCTACTGTTGATGTTCTCTCTATTGATTCGAATAAAGGAACTAATAGCTTTGTTTACTTTGTTTGTATCTGAAGCTCAAGCATCTCTCTTACAGGTAATGGCTTACTGTTTATGTACAAAAGGATGCTTGATGTCTTCTTTGATTGATATCTAATCATCATAATAGTAATAATAATAATAATAATAATAATAAATGATTGGATTTATAAAGCGTGTTTCTTTAACCCAATGCGCTTTTCCAGGTAATCTTGAACATTCAATACATGTTATTGGGTGTGATATAAAGTCCACAGGGAAGGTTTAGGGGACATAGAGGTTCTGACGTGGAACACAGATGGTGGCAGTCCTGGACAAATGGAGATTGATCTGTGTGGTGTGTTTAACAGGAGTTTGTCAGTTGTCACAATCACAGCTAGAATGTAGTTGCTTGGTCCTGGGTCAAAGTTGGGCATCCTAGGTCAGAGGCCAATTGCCACCTGGTAAGACAGAAGTGGTTTATAATCACTGACTCAACATAGTCACTCTACGGTATTTACTGACTAGACAATGCACCAATCTATTGAGATTTTGTTCGATTGTTAAATGGGCATTAAGGTCTTCAATCAGTTTTATCCTGTGTTATGAACTTATTACTAATCTTATTTATTTACTTTGGGGGCACTGTAACACTAACGATACTTGAGACAGAAGAATGCAGCCTTGGCACAGGTTGCACCAGGGTATCCCTCCAGTACTCTGGGGGGGACACCGCACCCCACCCCCACCTCCACTCCTTTCCCCAGGACGAGCCCCCCAGTCTCAAGGTCACCCGGTGACTCTCTCTGGCTGTATGACAGCAGAGCAGGGAGAGCAGCGTATGTATAGAGATCAACACCCCAGTGTAAAGCGTCTTGCACCCCCGCCCCCCCCCGCCATGATCCGTGTACCACTCGCCGGTGTGTCCTCAAACTGATCCTGCCCACCCTTCTGGGGCATTACCACCCGGATGTGCTCAGGCTTCAGACCCACCTTCAGAGGCCTGCATGGTGATCTGTGACATTGGCCCCCGAGCCTTTAAGCCACTAAGATGTGGCCCTAAAAACAGCCCCAGGACCAGTTCTCTGAATGTTCTTCTACCGTAAAATGGCATGAAATTTCGGACTCCATCTGGACACAAGCCGACAATTAGTTTACCCTTTTGTCTGAAGTTATTGTTAACGTTATGTATAGATCATTTTGGACGCAAACTCCTTGTTTATAGAGTTGGTATGTGTACAGTGTCCTGGAGTTGAAATGCAATGATGTCAACGTGTATGAATCTATGCAGAATGAATAGTTCATTGTGACTTCTTCTGTTTCAGTGTGTTAGGATATTATCTCCACAGAGACATGAATGTGTGATGTTTGATTATCACTCAAGTATGTACAGTACAAAACAAATAAAAATAAGTATTTGAGTCTCATGTCAGTCAAGGGCCCTTTGTAGCCATACAGTAGACTGGTACAGTGGCCTGTTACAGGGGGTGAGCCGTGCATGAGGATCACAGAGGCCTGGGGATGTCTCTGAGTCTCCAGACTGACTAACACATTGAGCCTTAAAATAGGACAGCGATTTTACCCCCCCCCCCCTCCTCTTTCCATCCCCTGACCCATTGTAGGGCTATTTCTATCCACGGGGGGTACCAGCTCCCAAAGCTATGGCACCTGTTGCCATCCTTGCCCCCTTACTAGCCATGCCCTGCACACCCCACTGTGCACCCCCACCCCTGTCCCTCTGACCTGTCGGTGGAGGAGAAGTGCTTTCCTATTGGTTGGATTAAGAGTTGGGTGGGCTTTCCATTCAGTGTAGCACTAACACCGTAATCCCTCATCTAAATCTCTTGATCGAGTCAGAATGACGACCGTGGATGTTCAGGGTTCAGAAGCATACATGCAGTGTATTTATGGGGAGAGTATTGCATGGAAATGGTGTGGTTTATAATCAAGGGGATCTGTCTGTAGCGAGACTCAGTTTAGCTCCTGATGCTGCTCCTCTCTCCCAGGGAGATCCCCCGGACCACGGTAAAGGTTGCCTGAACCCCCCCCCATGGCCCCCCAGGGTAAAACCTCCTGGTTCAGAGGACCTACCGCCCCCTAATCATGTTCACTTTAAATGTAACATACCTTCCCATTGCAAACAGCGGAACTTGATATGGGAGTTTTACACACACCCACCCACACACACATGCACACACGCACACGCACACGCACACGCACACACACACACACACACACACACACACACACACACACACACACACGCCGACTGGACATTGCGATCTCAGCAGCAGACTTAGGATAGACAGATACACATCTTACAGTTCTACATAATGTCATTTTGAATAATTCTGTTCAGTATCAACATGATTGTGACCATGAGTAGATTCCTTGTCTGTCAGTCATCTCTATTACTGTAACTGCATGAGCCCATTACACTAAATAGAGCTGATGGTATAGGATTGATTGAGAGATAACTCATTGAGTTAATAACCACCCAACCAATACTGTGATTGTGACATTGTCTTCCCTTTGCAGCTGTGAGCTAATTTGCTGCTATAGATGAGAGATGACACCAAACTTCCTAGTCCACTAAGGCCTCAGCATCAGGGTGTGTTCCACCAAAAGCCGGAGCCTATGGCAGCTCTAGCAGCAGCATTCCGACTGGATGCGCTGTTGCCGCCCGGAATGTTTCTTCAAACTGCACACGGTTGCCAGGCAACAGGCTCAACAAGGACACATGGTCCCTGTGACAGATGTCCGTAGTTCATATCTGTTCCCCAGGCGCCTTGAGGGTTAATTTAGAGTGTTCCGTGGCTGATGCAAACCCCACCGTCCTGTGGCAAGACAACCTTTCAGATCTTTTTGAAGCTCTCGGCAGGATACATTGGGGATTGACTAGAAAGGTTGGTGTCAGCAAGTCCAGAGCTATTAGGCTGCTGAGGAGAGGCTGACAATAGACATGCTACCCATCCTCTTATCATGCAGAAGTCTTTACACAAAGAAATGAATCTATTATCATCGTTGTGGCTGTTTTTCATATGGCATTTCCATCAGTAATTTTTTCATCAGTGTGCCTTTGCACTATGCCCCTCTGAACAGCGCAACATAGTTTCGCGGGTATGTTTGGTGGTTTTTGGGGAGGAGGTTGCATGTAGGTTATATCAGTAAGTGTGATATAGCCATCAGATATGACTGCCCTGTCGAGTGTCCTCACAGAATAGTCTGCATAGAGACACATCCATCCAGACTTGTTGACCTACTTCTCTGACTTAATGTAAGAGTGTTTATGATGTTTGTGTCTGTAATCAAATCTGCCCTGACTGCGTTCCAAACGGCTCTCACCCACCTGCCTTCAAACTAATCTAGACTCAGTATGAACATTGAGAATTGACCAGTGGTAATGGCTACCTCATCACCCAAGTGGGTGCTACACATTATAATTGGATTGGATGAGTTACTGCCAAGAGAAGCCCTTTGACCTATAGAGAAGTGCTACTGCAAATCCATTATCATCCTTGGAAATAACAGACTTGGTGATTCTACCTTGACATTCCTCATTACGTCTAGGATCTGATATACTTGACACTTGCACTCGATACACAATGACTTGACTTGCTTTTGCCTTGTCTTGTTTGAGTCATAATATGACATATTATGCTATGATGAGTCATATGCTTTGAGCCTACATAGATTGTTGATGCTGAAGTTGTTGAATGGCACTATTTTGTTCAACTGTATCTCGCCTTTTTTTATCCTCCACCGTTGCCCGTTCTTGTTCCCACAACGTGCTGGAAGCAACATTACACAGTCTTATTTTTAGTGCTTTGACTCTGTTAGCATCGGCAGTGCACCAGTATGCCTTACTATCCGTGTGTGTCATCACTACCAGGCTGCAGCCTCCTGGCGCTGAAAGGAGCATCTGTTAGGTGTTCATTTTAAGCCTGAGAATATGCCATTATTATCCATGGTGTTTCTTTACATTTGTGCCTGAGTAAAGGGAGCAGGCTAGTTGAGTGAGTTTATTCTCTGATCTTTATGGGACATACAGTAATGTGTGATATTGAAAGTATTCCCTGGGTTCAAAGTGACATTAAGTTCCTAATGTCTGTGTTTTAGCAGTAGGCGCTATATATATAATGATCAAAATCACGTCTGATTTCTCGTGTGTATCTTAATTTAAATTGGAGAAAACTTTGGAGAGAGGAAATCATGCATATGAAATGTCAACAAACCAACATCAGATGCTAATAAACAAATAGATCTGGCTGCTGTGTAGTTTTTCATGTTAGTGTCTTCGCCAATGCAGGGAATCACAAAGTAAGCACCAACACTTGTCTCGTGGCCGCTGGCCAAGCCATTCCACCAGAGGAAACAGCCTCTGGCCCCTACCCCACTGCCCGGTAGGAAGACACAGCACTCCTGAGGGTGACTTGGCAAATTAAGTTAACTAGAGGAGCTATTTAGCACGTGGGGAGCAGGGCGAAGTGACGAGGGAGGTGTTGAATGCCAGGGGTGAGGCGGATTCTCTCCAGCTCTTTCTAGAACTTACCAGAAAATCCTAAGACCCTGGTGATCCTGCATGCTTTCAATGTAATTTGATACTATTGCATTCAGGCTTTATGAATGTTACTGAACAAATGTTGACCTGGCTCCAGTCTCTCAGTGAATTTACCCTTTTAGGTCATTTATGTCATATATGTTTTCATGTTAATGCCACTTCTCATCCATGCAAAATTGTCATTGTATTTCAAATCATATGCACGAGGAAACATGGTTCTCATATTGTGTGTCCTGTTGTTCAAGTGTATTGGGTTATTCTCATAAAACTGGATGTGGGTATACTCGTATGAACATGGTCTAATTGAAAAGCATAGGCTGTTAACTTCAGAAAACTAGCTGAGCTGTTTCAGGGAATCGAGGTTTTAGATTGACTGCAGCTTGTGTTGCCTCAGAGTCACCCCTGGCTTGACCCTGTGACCTTTCTGCCCACATCTCCCCGTAACTTGATCCCACTGCTAATCTGGAAACAGCCTCCTCCAACATTCTAGCAACATTTGTGTGAGTACTGTATATCAAAGGCAGACAAATTAGCCAGGGTTTATATGATGTGTGTCCTGTTAAACAGAGACACAGATGTCAGAGCAATCATTTCTTCTGGAGTAAATGTGACCCTAGTTCTCAGGTTGTATTTCGTGTTGTGCATCAAACAGGTTGTTTACCAATTAGCCTCGTGATACACTAATAGTTTACCACAACAGCTTAGTAAATAAAAGTGGAGTGACGTGTGGCCAATGATGAATACGAAAGTTATATCCAAAGGACAAAGTTAAGACATGACACATTTATTACTGTGTAATAACACATATATTACACATGTGTCGATTGTAATATATTTACTACCGGTTGCAGCCATCTGTAATATTCATTGGATGGGATGTCTACAGAACATTCTAGAGTCTATGATAGATGGTTGAATTGTCATTCCAGAAACTGTCCAGAAACAACCCCTTGCTTATATCCATCCAAGCCTATCAGATCTACAAGTCGTGACGTTAGAATTATAATATCTCCATTTTTGTCAGAATTGAGTTTTTTACATAATCTGATCCATTAGGTGTTTATTAATGCCTGTGTGGTGTTATTTTAAAATGTTGACATTTTTGAGTTAGTAAGTCATAAAATACAAAGGTTCCATCTCACAAAACATAATGGAATGTCAAAACTTTGACGCTCAATATCTCTGAACTACTGTACCCTAAACGGAGATAGAACCTTATAATTCTAAGCTCACGAAGTGTCTAGGAACTAGGGTTACAGGTTGTTTCTGGGCAGAGCCGTATAGGGTCCCTACTTTGACTTAACTTGACATCAGTGGTGTGATTCCAGTGAATTGCTTCCCCGCTTCGGTCATCATGTGATTTGTGATGATTACGTAAGCATCCTGGCATCAAGCTCACAGGCCCCTGGTTGTTACCAGCTCAGATGGGAAATGCCAAGGGAAATACCCACATATTTTATTCCCTCTGATCCTCCATTCAGCCCCTTTGATCTGAGCAGTCATTACCAGCTTAATGTCCGAGGGCAGAGCTTTGTCAAGTCTAAGTTTGTGGAGAAGATTTGGCAGTATTTTGGGGGAGAGGAAGTACAGAGGGGTGCATGTGAGGTCGGACCATGTTTGAGCTAAGGTTCTGGTTTTTACTAGGGTGATTATGATAGGTTAAAAAAGATCAGTATTTGCTGACAGTATTTGTTGTTTGTTATCAACGTAAGCTGGAAGATCAGTGTATCACATTCAATTGTATAGCCTCAGGGCCTATATTAACAGATAGGGAGTTCAAATGCTTTGTCAATAACCTCAGCCTCAGGTACAAACATTTAGAAATTGCAGTCAATATGCTGGCCATTTTATAAGCTCAAGCACAAGCATCTCTTCTCTAAGTGTTGTCGAATTCTGTGAACGACTTAAAGTGGAAGTCTCTACTGGGAGTGTCATTCCTAATCCTAGGCGGACATGAAGGCGGCAGCAGACGTTCACAACCTCATGGGCATGGAAGTGTGAATCACAATGATATCCCAGAGGCCACTAAATATAGCCTGGTGTGTAATGCTGCTGTGAAACCTGACCTGGGTGGCCTAGCCTAGCCTACCCTACACTAGCCTACCCTACACTAGCCTAGCCTAGCCTAGCCGCCACACATTGTCCATAAAGTCTGGGCAGCCTGTTCCTGGGCACACAAGGACAGGCCTAACAGGCTGATAAGCCCACCCGACAGGGGTGGTTAAATTTAGACAGGCCAGGAGTTAAATAGGAGAGAGGCTTATACGCCTTTTTTTGCCTCTACGGTGTGGCCATTCAGGATGCCTGTGCCCTGTCACTGTGTTCTCCCCTCCCGGCCTGGCCTGTTATGAAACCAGGGAGTCCCCCAGTCATACTCCTCGGGCCCTCTGCTCTGTTGTGAAACCATGGCTATATATGTCTAACAAAGGCCTTTGCTCTTTTATTTTTAGCGTTCACGTTCTATAAAAAGAGCTAATCGTACTGTAGCCGCTGTGATCTAAGCAGTACGAGACATTCAAATATGGAGATGACACACACTCAGAGGGCTAAGTTGGGAAAGAGTTATTCCAAGGGTTGTCATGTTGATTGGTCGACAGGCAGACAGAGAGACAGAAAGGTTTTGGCTGGGTGATGTGATGTTGTTTACCTTGATTAACTGCCCAGTGTTGCTGGCCACTCTGGAGAGAATGATAATAGATGGGGATCTATAGGCCTACATGTGCTGAATGCTACATTTACAGCAGTAGGAATCATCTACTGTCCTCCTCTCTCCATGTATAGTGTGTCTCAGTCACTCATCCTGAGAGAGTTTGACAGGAATATCCTGCAGCATCAGGGAAACGATCTACACAGAGGCTGAGGTGCTGGCAACATAGTTGATAACAGAAAGAGTTTTTATTAGCGGCAGAGAATGGAGATGGTAGGTAGTTTGCTCTCGGCTCTCAATCAGAAAATAATCGTTCCCATTGTTTATCAAAGGTATGGTCTCATAATGACTATTAGGCCTACTGACTATGACTGACTTTAATAACAATGACTGGCTTTTAGTTGGCCTAGTACTTTAACAGCGCCAGTTCATTTCGATGTGGCTGTTAAATGGATTGCTGTTGTGTTTCCACTGCTTTAGACATTTCTCTACCCAGCATTGTTTTGACACTCATCCCTGCGGAGCACGGCAGTAGAAGAACGCCACTGAAACACCGGCTCTATTGATTGATGTAACCTTCTAAATAACGTGGTAATTGGCCACAATAAAACAGCTTGGCAGACTGTTTACGATGTGCTACACTCAGCCCTTCCGTGAATTCTTCCTCTCTCACTAACCGAGGCCGATCATAAAGCTGTCATAGACGACACCTTGGCGGCCGATCCTCCCGCTCACTGCTGCTCCAACGGTCGTGATGTACCGTGCTGTTTAACAGTGATCCTAGGAAAGGGATTTATACCATGTGAATCATGGCACTTTTGTCTGCAAGCGTGCAAATAATGTTTTGGCCCCTAACAGTCAATGTGTGTGTGTGGGTGTGTGAGTGTTGTTGGCACGATCAGTGGCACATCGGCAACCTGTTGTTTATGTCTCTACAGAGGAGGAGGAGGAGGAGGAGGCCCTGGGCTCCATCCTGAGAGACAGATCCCACATCGAGCAGACCCTCCGGCTCGCCGCCGAGGAGAACTCAGGCGACTATGCAGGTATGGATGGGGTGCATAATATGCAACATGGGGATGCAGGGGAGAGGAGGGACGAACAGGGACAATCAGATGAAGCATATTGAAATTGATACATTTAGTGGCCTGGGGTGGTCCAGTGGTCTAGCACCACGGTCAACACAGCACACATGTCGCCATGGGTTCGAATCCAGCCCATGGCCTCTCTCCCTTACTTTCCTGTCTGTCTTCACTATGCCTGTCCAATAAAATGAAAAATAGGAGTCAGTGGGACTGCCCCACTCAGATTTTTATTTTTTTATTTTATACATTTAGAGAGATGTGTATTCTGAGTGGGAGCATTATGACTGTTAAACACCATACCAAAAGTTCTCTTATTATAGATAAACAACTCTTAACTATGATCAGAGCAATGTACTTAATGTATTCCCATCCCTGTCTTGATCCAGTGATTTTCCTAATATCTTAGGTTAATGTAGCACAAAATGAAGAGCAGGGATGGATGGTTCTCTGTGGTTACTGGTCTGTAGAGACACATGCAGCAGTTTAAGTTTGAGGCGAAAACACGTGCTCCAGATCTCTAATGGGCTACTTTTCCATTAGCGCTAATGGGCTATGTCGTTAGGATGTAATGATTTCCTAATCTTCTGTTGTTCATTTGGTCTCCATCATCCCCCCCTCTCTCTGAACATCCCACCTCATTTTCATTCCATAATGGCCCCCTCATTTTCTCACGTCTCTCTCATTTTCCCTCCCTCTCCCTCTCTATTCATCCCTCTCTTCTACCCTCCTCTCTCTCTCTCTCTCTCTCTCTCTGTCCTACAGCGGCTCTCCAGAGCTTACGTAAGATCTACCACTCGTCCATCAAGCCCATGGAACAGGCCTACAAGTACAACGAGCTGAGGCAGCATGAGATCTCAGGTACAGCGAAGGCCAGGCACGGTGTGTTCTGCTCCAGGTTGACAGAGTGTGGGTTCCTTGTTTGGGTTGACTTGGTGACTGACTGATGATTTGTGGACTTGTTCACACACAACACCCTTATCCAAAAGATTGATGCAGGAACTGAGAAGCATGGCATTCTTTCTTTCTTTGGACTTTTCTCACACTCCTTTCTTCTTTGGAGTTGAAATGTTTTTTTCACTTTCTCTGATTCGTTTGATGATTTTTAAATGCTTTAAATAATATGTAAGTCACATGAGCTTCCTGCACTTCTGAATATTGTAGAATGTTCTATACCGTGTCCTCTGAGAGATTACTTTGAGCACTGTCCTCTCTAACTTGAGCAGGACCACCAAAGAGCAACTCCCCATATTGAAATAAAGCTCGCCCTCTTGTGGTTTGGCATGGTTGCTAACCCACACACTCATCTCAAAATTAAGTTTACAGTAAACATGTAGTCCCCCACAAATGATGTAGCGTCCATCCCCTTGAATTGGTGACAATCAGTCAATCAGTGTCATTTTGGAATTTTAACTTTCAAGTTTCAAGTTTATTCGTTACGTCACATTACAACATTGTAACAGAGTAAAATTCTTAGGCTTCGGATCCTGACATTGCATTGCAGCACAAGACATAGGGCATAATAAATCAAGCATAATTCAAGATAAAAGTGTCAGTAGTACTAGAAAGAGAGACAAAAAATAATAGGCATAGTACAAGATAAGGTGGCATTAGTGCAGGTAAGACAAGACAGGTTGCACTAGCGGTGCTGCTAATGATAATAGAGTTCACAGTAGTAAGGTGGCTTGAGCTTAGGGTTGCTGTAGTCCATGCGCAAGGGGTGAGTAAGGGGAAGATTATCAATTGACTACAGTGGGCTTGTCTGATCACCTGGGGGAAGTAGCTGTTTGTTAGTCTCTTCGGTTGTCTACTTCGCAGCCCCCCTGGGGCCAATCAGTGTAATTTTAATGCTGAATCATTCAAGTTTCGTCATTGTCCCAGTGGTGACTGAGATATATCTGTGACATACGAACATGCGAACAGGCGGAGAAAGGTCCACAGTCCCCTCCCTGATTTCATTGTGGGGGACAATAATACTAATGCTGAGGTGTAGCCACAATGTCGGTCCCTACATTTAGAGGGCTTCTTAAAAATCTCTGATAGATTCTGTTTTAACTGCGGTTCTAAGTGGTAAGTCAGCTTTTTTTGGCTGTCTTTTTTATATAACAATACAGAGTGAAGGCATCGGGAGCAATGCATAGTATTTAACACATTTAACATCACCCATTGTAGAACTGTGCCTGCTTGACGCTCCCAGTCAAATAATATATAATAATAATATATAATATGTCAAATACATATTATGTGATTATTCCCCAGTCCCATCATCAGAGCATCTCCCTCCATCACACACTCTTTTGTTATTTTACTCCCTCCTACACTTCAGTTTTACTACCTCCACACAAACTCTTAACCAAGCAGAGCTCCCCTCAACCTCTATCCCCCTCTCTCCCCTTATTTACTCCCCTTATATTTGCCCTCCCTCCCTCCCTCACCCCCTTCACCTAACAGCTGGACGAACACTGGGGGACTCGAACACAGGTGGGTATGAAGGGGGCAACCCTGTGCATGGCACTGCCTAAGGTGCTCCCCTACATTCACTGCCCATATATCCCAGCTATTGGTCATCATATGGACCAGTTCGGTTGAAAAGCAACCAAATTATAATCATACATGTCACAAATTACATCACTTGTGACATACTCGTTTTCATTAACAATCATTTTAACTGCAGTCAAATTCAGCAACAAAGTTTATATTCTTTCATTTAAGATGATCATGGTAATATAGAAAGTCCTGTTATAAATCTGCTGGTCAAGTTGCAGACTAGTGCAAAGTAGAGCAAGAATATCTAAAGGTTCACAAATCAAGACGAAACTGATTCTCTAATTCCAAGTCTCTCATTCTGTATTAATCAATTTAAAAGGGTTAGTGTTATTGGCATATCATTAAATGGGTCATAAACAATTATGTGGAGATGAGACAGCTGAAATCTAAAAGCTTTTAGGCCCTTCTGCATGCCCACACAGTAGGGGCTGGTTTAAAGGGCTGGGGGTGGCTGGTTTAAAGGGCTGGGGGTGGCTGGTTTAAAGGGCTGGGGGTGGCTGGTTTAAAGGGCTGGGGGTGGCTGGTTTAAAGGGGTGGGTTAGGGGCTGGTTTAAAGGGGTGGGTTAGGGTCTGGTTTAAAGGGGTGGGTTAGGGGCTGGTTTAAAGGGGTGGGTTAGGGGCTGGTTTAAAGGGGTGGGTTAGGGGCTGGTTTAAAGGGGTGGGTTAGGGGCTGGTTTAAAGGGGTGGGTTAGGGGCTGGTTTAAAGGGGTGGGTTAGGGGCTGGTTTAAAGGGGTGGGTTAGGGGCTGGTTTAAAGGGGTGGGTTAGGGGCTGGTTTAAAGGGGTGGGTTAGGGGCTGGTTTAAAGGGGTGGGTTAGGGGCTGGTTTAAAGGGGTGGGTTAGGGGCTGGTTTAAAGGGGTGGGTTAGGGGCTGGTTTAAAGGGGTGGGTTAGGGTCTGGTTTAAAGGGCCGGGGGTGGCTGGTGTAAAAGAGTGGGTTAGGGGCTGGTGGGCGAAAATGCAGATGTGGAGGTGGGCGCATGTGCAGCGCTGGCTTATGCAAAGGAGCACAGGTGTGAGGAGCGGCCATATTGGCGGGACAGAGTGGTGGGTATGATTCGGTTTGTTATGTTATATCTGTCTTTTGGTGCATACTCTCTTTTGCTTTTCTTACAATTTTTTTGGGGGTGAAACAAAATAAGATCATGACTGTTCTGGTCTTAAGCCCCTCCGATGTTACCCTGAAAAGGGACCCCCCCCCCTCTCTCTTTTTCGCCAGTCTCGCTTTTTGTTTTACTCTATTGAGTTATGAATTGAAATGAAATATGAATGGATACATCAGTGCAATACATTCAACTGAGCCTTGACCATCCCAACATTACAACACTCTCCACTCACACTCACACTTTCAGCTTGCTAACGCTTCGCTAATGCTTTCACATGTGCCTGTTCAGTCTTTTAGTAGGAGACTTCTTGTTCTGCTTTTCCTTGTTGGTTGATGGCTACATTGGTTAGAATGGTTCAAGAATACTCTGCCCAGCACAGATTTACACTGAATTATTTACCTCTCTCCATGTCTTTTCTCAGTAGTCTACAGAAGCTCCTCCTAAATGGTAAATGGACTGACTTATATAGCGCCTTTATCCAAAGCGCTTTACAACGGCCTCTCATTCACCCATTCACACACACATTCACACACACATTCACACACCAACGGCGGCAAGCTACCATGCAAGGTGCCGGCTCGCTCACTGGGAGCAATTTGGGGTTCAGTGTCTTGCCCAAGGACACTTCGACATGTGGCCAGCCGGAGCTCGAACCGCCGATCTGCCAACCTTGCGATCATTAGACGGCGGCTCTACCTCCTGCACCACAGCCGCCCCCACAGCTCACACAGCTCCTCCTGTGCTCTGTGCTGGACAGAGAGATGCAATGATGCGCTGCTTGCTGCCTCTTGCCTATATGCATATGCAGCATACACCCTGTGGTTGATGAGTGCATTCAATTGCACATGGTTCTTGACTCCTACAGTATGCATGTATGGGTTAAGAAGCATGTTCTCTGCAATGCACGCTGGTCTCTCTAGACAGTTAGCTGGCCGACACAGAACAACTCAAGTTTTTGTTGACTATCATCTGGAAGCAGGTCATTTTATTGATCTGAGTGTGACTTTTTTGTAAAACAATACAAAAAATCCAATCTTAAATGAATTCCAGTGTATTCAAAAATTATTATTTCCAAAATAATGTCAAATATGGTCTTGAGGTTCTATGTCCCTGGCCTTCACCACCCTGTCCTCAGAGTGCATACGCCTGTGGTTTCAACCAGACCTCCTCCTGTTTCCCTGGCAGATGGGGAGATCACCTCCAAGCCCATGGTGCTGTTCCTGGGACCCTGGAGTGTAGGCAAGTCCTCCATGATCAACTACCTGCTGGGCCTGAAGGACACCCCTCACCAGCTGTACACAGGTAGGCCTTTTCGAACTTCATCTCTTTCTTTTTCTCACCCATTTGTCCTCCACTCTCCTTTTCCATGTACTTTCCAGTGTATTATCCTACTGTATATTACTAATTTTTCACTTAGGATTAGGGTTTTTCCTCTCCTTTTTATGCCATCTCCTCCAACTCCTCTGCCTCATCTCTCGTACAACCCTATCATCCCATTCTCTTTATATCTTCCCACCTTACCCTGTGTTCTCTGCACTCCTTTCTCTTACCCCTCTCTCCTTCACCCCCCCCCCCTCTTCTCCCCCAGGTGCTGAGCCCACTACCTCTGAGTTCACTGTGATCATGCACGGTGAGAAGATCCGTTCCGTTGAGGGTATCGTGATGGCTGCTGACAGCTCGCGCTCCTTCTCCCCCCTGGAGAAGTTTGGCCAGAACTTCCTGGAGAAGCTGGTTGGCATTGAGATGCCCCACAAGCTGCTGGAGAGGGTCACCTTCGTGGACACGCCTGGAATCATTGAGAACCGCAAGCAGCAGGAGAGAGGTATAATAATTATTTATTATATTTATTATATTTTATATTTTATATTATATTTATTATATTTATATTTATTATAATTATAGAGGTAACGCAAGGGCAGGATAGCATGAAGATAGCTTCAAAGCTTTAGAGCAATTCAGCATTAACATGTGTGGAATGTAATGTGGTAAACCCTAATGTTGTTAGTAAATCACAAGAGAGGAAATGTCCCATCATCTGATTTATCTCTGAGTTAGAACAAACCTATTGTGCCTCTCTAATTCTAGACTAAAAGAAGACCTTGCGCATACAATGTTCTAATGTTCCTTCCTCCCGGTTGTCTTTAATCTCTGCAGGCTACCCCTTCAACGATGTGTGCCAGTGGTTCATTGACCGTGCAGACTTGATCTTCGTGGTCTTCGACCCCACCAAGCTGGACGTAGGTCTGGAGCTGGAGATGCTCTTCAGACAGCTGAAGGGCCGCGAGTCACAGATCCGCATCATCCTCAACAAGGCCGACAACCTGGTCACCCAAGACCTGATGCGAGTCTACGGCGCCCTCTTCTGGAGCTTGGCACCCCTCATCAACGTGACCGAGCCCCCTCGTGTCTACGTCAGCTCCTTCTGGCCCTACGACTATGCTGAGGACACCAGCCGCGAGCTCTTCAAGCGCGAGGAGATCTCCCTCCTGGAGGACCTGAACCAGGTGATCGAGAACCGTCTGGAGAACAAGATCGCCTTCATCCGTCAGCACGGCATCCGCGTGCGCATCCACGGCCTGTTGGTGGACCGCTACGTCCAGACCTTCAAGGACAAGATGAGCTACTTCAGTGACCCCGAGCTGGTGTTCAAGGAGATAGTCGACGACCCAGACAAGTTCTTCATCTTCAAGTCCATCCTGGCCAAGACCAACGTCAGCAAGTTCGACCTGCCCAGCCGTGACGCCTACCGCGACTTCTTCGGCATCAACGCGGTGAGCACCTTCAAAGCTCTGGCAACCCAGTGCTCCTACATGGGCGGCTGCCTGCTGGATAAGATCGAGAGGGCCATCACTAACGAGCTGCCCAGCCTGCTCAGCAGCATCAACGGGGGCAAGACCCCCGGCCTCACCTCCTGCGAGGTCACTGGCTGTGGCGAGAAGCCTAAGAATCGCTATCGGAAAAACTGATGAAGGTTGAGAAAAGAGAGGGTGAGGAGAGAGAAGGAGGAGGTGAAGGAGTTATAGATGAAAAGGAAAGGTGAATGACATACACCGACCATGTTCTTGTCAGAATGCCTATATTGTTGTTGTTTGAGGGGACAGAGGAGAGGGGAGGATATATTTTAGATTAGTGTTTCTGAGGAGAAGGTGGGATGGGGTGTTTAGGGTTTGGGGAAAGAGGGAGATGGAGTGATGGTTGGGCTGTGTGTATGATTTGGCAGCTGAGAAGAATAGGTGCTTGAGAGATGAGAGGATTACAGATGAGTCAGGTCACGAAATACTCCCTCCTCTCTCCCGCAATGAACTGAATGCGATTTTGGGGGGGAAATATATATGTGAAGAAAAATAACACAGGGGAAAAAAATGTAAAATTGTATAAAAATGGAAAATCCTGAGACTGAAAACAGTCAATACCAGCTCCCTTGTATGTGAATAAAATGGGAAATTGGAAACAGGAGTTGAGAATTTGTTTTATAAGATTTTATTTGAAATACAAGCAGGTCAATTCTCTGTCCTTAAGAATACGTATTTTTTGAAGTCAACGTTTTGTGGGTGTTGTCCTGACAGACATTTCACTCAATTCACAATTAATTTCTAATATTAAGTAAGCCTTTGGCTTTGACACTATGGAGATAACATTAACACTGCATGTTAGATGACAGATGGTATTTAGCAGATGATATTATAGGTGCGTGAATTAACTTACATTTGACCTTTTAATAATGTTCCCTAAAATCACTGGTAACTCAATCAACCCTGTGGTGCAGTATGATAAGCGGCTCTGTTGGCCCTCATTGTTTTATATGCTTATTGCTCTCGGTTGTTGACAGCCTATGACATGAGTACTGTATTGAAAGCAGAGGTCAGGGGTCAAGGGTCATGAATTTCACAAGGGGGTGGGGTATACGCTCTGCTTCACTTCTTAACTATGCTTACGTTGTTGTTTGAGTCTTTTCATTTGCCACTGCAGACACTGTCTGACAGGAAATCAATACTCTATTACAATGTTTATTTTTCCTTATAATGATAAGCTTGCCAGCGTTTTTAGCTGAATGACCAACAGGATATAAAAGTGCTAAATGTTACATGAATGATGGACTTTCCATTATGTAACAGCAATAAACTGAATGATGTGTGTGTGTACGTTTGAGCAGTATGTCTTTATCTATTTCTTCTGCAGGTTAGAGAGCTGTTAAAGTCACATTTTCCAAGTGGGAGAGTTTATTTTAATCCTATCTGTACATAGTCAAATTGATTGCACAGGTTATCACTACATAATGACACATTGGAGCACTGGACACAAGAGATTAGCCAGGATTCTTTGAGAATTGGTGCTGAGTAACTAACTCCTGTGTGCACTCTGACAGGGGGTAGACAGGGTAGGGGGGACTGGAGTGATAGAGGAGTGAGTGGACTCATGTTGACCCCTGACCTTTGCGAGAGGCGTCTCTGTGATAGCTGAAGCTTCTGAGGCAGCTGAACTCCAGACGAGAGGGCTCTGGCCAGGTGGGGATTCACTAGGACATTATGAGAAGTGCATGGCTCACTCACATGAAACAGGCACAATCTTTTCTGCTCACTGACAACACATTTATCTTCCTCCCTCCTTCTCTAACTCCCTCACTAACTATGACTTATTGATTATCTCTGTTTTAAATTAAAATCTGTGTGAAACATACATTATACAGTGGTAAACAAAGTTCAACTCAAGAAGAGTAAAACTCAAGTAAATAAACAAACTGCACTACTCAGTCAGTTCAGTTTTGTGTGCTCAACAAATTTGCTTAGGCATGTGTATACACTGCAGTTACATGTCAGATCCACCAGAGAGTGCTATGTAAATAGTTACACAATGCATACAGTTATACAAATGCACTGACAGGTAAGCTACACAATGTTCATTAGACTGACTGAAATGTATAGTATTTCCAGGACAGTGCCTCCGTTTGTCTACTACATGCTATATCATCTGGAAAAATGATGCAAACACTGGTATGTTTCAATTGTAATGACTTTGTTTAATGTACCTGTGATCAGATTGAGGAATGGGGACTGTGTGTGACATCCTAAACTAGTTGCTCAGTGTGTAACATCCATTAATTTCTGGTTTTAGTGTACATTAAAGATACATTCAGTATTTTGGAAGCTTGGTCATCAGGAATAAAGTGTTTTGATTGAATGGGAAGTTTGATATGTTATTTGTCCTTTTTTTGTGGTTATGCGAATAATAAATGAATAATTGATGCTTACAGTTAAATATGTGTTAATCATGCAGGTGTAAACCAAATAAACACACGCACACACACACACACACAGCTAATACAACTAGGTTTGAGAATCAGTCTCTACTTTTCTCTCTCTCTCTCTCATTCCCTCACCCCTCTATCTCTCTCTCTCTCATTTCCTCTCTCCCTCTCTGTGCCCGCTGAATGTTAGATGTCTGAACTCATTGTTGGTGTGAACACGTTGGACAGGCTGATGTTTCCCTCTCACTCTGATAGGAGGAGATATGGAACAGCTGCATTGCACCAACAGTCTGTCGTGACTTAGACAGTTATGGTGGTGTATGTCAGAAAGGGTGTGTGTGTGTGTGTGTGTGTGTGTGTGTGTGTGTATGTGTGTGTGTGTGTGTGTGTGTGTGCGTGTGTGTGAGGAAAAAAAAGTATGTGTGCACAACTCTTCGTTTGTTTATGTGTGTGGTCTCTCTGCCCTATTTTAGGATGTACACCAGCCAAATGTGCTTCTCTATACATATTCTCTATACATAGCCTCATTCATTTCCACAATAGAGCCCCTGACCAGGTGAGCCCCTAGAGACCTGTCTGCCTCAGCACAGTGTAACGTGATCAGTCCTCTAATAGCCTTATCCCTCCAGGAATACAGATAGACAGAACCCCATGAGATTCTGGAATCTCTGCTATCCATTACTGATTTAAGATTTGTCACACACCTGTGAGGTACTTTAACATACTGTAGTTTTATGGACTGGAATCGTTCAGATGCAAAATGCCGTCTTGCTGTGTGGCTTGGGGCATGATGTGAGGCTCAATATTTCATTAGTTGGTGTTCTCCTGATGATTATAATGTACTGTTACATTGTATTCCTGTTGTTGAGTGAAATTTCCCTCGGCTGCTTGCTTTATTTGTTTGGCTCCATTCTTTATATGGACTCAGAGCCTGACACCCACCTCACTCTCTCTGTTAGGGATATAGGGCTTGACCACAACAAAGTAGTGCCGGCTATTTGTCGTTCCCACGAAACCAAGTCGTACAGAGCAGGAAATTACTCAAGACTGCACTTCCCTTTGTACATCAAGGGGATGGTCTCAATATACAACTGTACAATTCCTTCATTTACTGCAGTAAGCCTAGTTATAGCTTACCAAAGTTCACTGTCTATATTGGATGCATGAGCATATTGATGTGTAGTTAGACTATTAATAGTTAAATTAGTAGTAGGATCTGTGACATTTTAATTCTAATAATTGGTTCCATTAAGGCCAAGGGACATGGCACCATGATTAGTCTGGGGCTGTTCCAATCTGAGGGATTTGCTGCTGGATTTGTTTATGCCATGCTTTAAAACTGGTCTTTCAAACTTGAGACCATCACTACGAATCGAAATAGCCCGGTAGTAACGGCGTGTTGTTGTCTGATTAATAACAGTCGTTTCAAGCTGCTGGCGGGGTGGGGCGCGCTCGGACGCGCTCATTGCGGGATAAGAAAAAAGGACACCCCACCTCCCCCCGAATAGCCTACGTGCTCGCCACCCTCCAGTATTTCCTTTCTCCCATGTGCGTGCACGTACCTTCACACCTCCCCTGCTGTCACTGTAGTCAGCTCGTCCCTCCTTTGGCACACACACATATAACTGTACACATGCGGCTGGGCGGCGAATCTTGAAAGCACTGGAAGATGGTGGCAGCAGCGGCGTTGTTAACTGTGCCTGGATAGCACACAGCGCATAATAACGGTATTGATTGAGCCGCTGGACAGAGACATAAAATAAATGGCCAGATAACGGAAAGGAGACCACCCAAAGGGAAGAAGAAACGGGGCAGGAGGATCGGACAATAAAGAACGCCCAATCCACCGTTCAGCCTTGAATTAAAGGAATCATTTAGACAGACAAGACATTCCCGCACTACTCATCCTATGCAATTGAATTAAAGTCGTGGGATAAAGAAGGCACTTTTACCGTGGGACTCGGTGGGGGAGTGTGGAGTGGAGGGGAGGGAACATATTCTAATTAGCATTGGATCTCCATGCGCTCACCGTCTGCTGTTTAATGGGGAAAATAGTGGCGTGGGAAAACTTTCCACAAGAGGGACGGAACGGGACTAGCCTACATACAATCAAGACTGCCGTTTGCCTTGTTCATGTTTGGATGACACTCAAGTTAACTGACAAATAGGCTGACACCCATGGAATTGTAGACCAAACTGCGCCAGTTATCAGGAAATGACTTGGAACATTTTGGAGACCAGGCGCTTTTTAATTATTATTTTTGTGTGATTTCATTATCAAAGCAATATTGACTCAACACAAATAGTAAGCTTGGCGCAGCTGGATAGCATTTACGCGTGCCATAACACTTGAGATTTGTAATTCAATCATATTTGATTTTTGTAATATTTTCTGTGCTCTATTCATTGCGGTCTTTAAATTGAGGACTTTTGTCGGCGCTGATATCCAGAAATTGGAGGCGCAGCTGTGGAGATTCCGGAGTGGGAACTCAGGAAAGGACGGGGCTCCATCCATGGGAATATTTACGATTAGGCCTTTTCGCTGGAAGAGCAACGAGCATGTGGGATATGGATAACGGGTTTTAGTGGACAGTTGTTGTTTTCTCTTTCTCATTGACTGGCGAGTAGCCTACCTAATTATGGTTCCACGCCTACCGCTTGCCACGGGTCTGCTGTTGCTTCTTCCTTAACTGTCGGCTTTTTTAGCGATACCAAAACAACGACAGCGAAGATTTATTTTGGGAAGACAGGGTGAAGTTGTGCACACAGTGTAGACAAAGAGCGTACGCGTGAAGTTTGGATGCATTCTTTCTTCATGGATCAGAGCTGAATGGAACGCTTTCTTCACCAGTCATAACTTTGCCTACTCATTGACTGGCCTATTTAACTTGGCTGCATAGAGCCTAGAGAAATAATGCAATAGTTTTGGCAATATGAACAAAAATGCAAATGTGATCCGGAACAATATTGGATAATATCTCAGTCATTTTTTAGAGGGATTATGACACATGGCCGAGAGAGCACGGCTGAATTGGACCAAGGCTTCGGTGAGCTGTGTCGGCAGCTTATCTAAAACCCATGTGATCAGGAGTGAGCCTTTTAAACGTTCGCCTACTTTCATTGCAGCACTACTTTACAACCCATATGACCATATTATGTAAGATTGTGACTCGTTCCAAAAATCTTTTCTAATGAGTGAAACAGAGTGTGAGCAGTTGTCAGGACTGGGGTTGCTGCAGACCAGGCTCTGGGTAAACCTTGCCGACTCAAGTGCGTCTCAACAATCGGGAAGGTAGAGGAATGCGAGTATTGACGTCATGAGGGGCAGTGATGAATTGCTCAAAATCCTGGAACGGTCTACTAGTATTAATTCCCTGCTAATTTAACAAACTTTTCCCTGGAGACGTTTTTTGTTTGTATTTTCTGTTCACTTCTTGCTTCCTCCGACCACCCCCCCATGCATTTTTTTCCTTCTCCTTTTCAGTAATTCTTGAGAGTATCACATTGTGGATACATACATTGCCTTACTTCTACCTTGCCTGAGGGTTGACATTAATTCTATCTGCAAAGTCTAATCTCCAATATATTAAAAATCAACATGGCATCTCCCCAACATCAGCAGCTGCTCCCTCACAACACAGAGGTGAGCTGTGACTCCGGTGGCGAGGGCGGCGTCTCTGTGAGGATCAGCAGTGTCAAACACAAGCATGGAGCAGGGGCGCTGGGTTCAGGGGGGGGGGGCTTCATCGGGGGGTCCAAACACTGCAAGTACAGCATCTCCTCCAGCTGTAGCTCTGGAGAGTCTGGGGTGCGGAAGCCCGTGGTGAAGGGGCTACGCACCCAGAGGAAGATGCCTCAGCTGTTTGAGAGGTCCGCGGGGCATTTCTGGGACCCCAAGTTTGACTCTCCCATCCTAGAGGAGGCGTGCAGGGAGAGGTGCTTTCCCCAGACACAGAGGCGGTTCCGCTACGTGCTGTTCTACCTGGCCGCCGCAGGCCTCCTCTGGGGGGTGTACTTTGGGGCCAACCCCGCCCGCTGTGACCGGACCGCCTTCCTGGTGCCCACTGCCTCCTTCCTCCTTTTCTGCCTCCTCCTCTTCCTCTTAACCTTCACCCGCCTCTATGCCCGGTGCTACAACCAGGCCTCGCTGCTGCTCATCGTGGTGACCTTCGCCCTCACCTTGGCGCCCCAGATTCAGACGTCTGGCTTCAGAGACCTGGAGACCTTCCCTGCTGAGGTAGAGGAGGATGTGGAAGACTTCAGTGGCATGGGGCCCAGATACAACCTGAGCTATGACAGGGCTCCGAGGGGAAGCTCCTGGGCTCCCTGTCTGTCCCCAGTAGGGACCTTCTCCCTGTGCATTGAGGAGCTCCTGCTGCTCTACAGCGTCCTCCATGTCCGGCTGTATGCCTCTGTGCTGCTGGGGCTGCTCTACTCTGTGCTCTTTGAGGCCCTGGGCTGGCTCCACCTGACCCAGGCGGCTGGGGAGGGGTGGAGCGAGGGCTTAGACTGGGACACCCTGAGCTGGCTGGCACCGGCCAAGGCCCTGCTCCACCTGTGCGCCCACGCCATCGGCATACACCTGTTCATCATGTCCGAGGTGCGCTCCCGAAGCACCTTCCTCAAGGTGGGCCAGGCCATCATGCACGGCAAGGACCTGGAGGTGGAGAAGGCCCTGAAGGAGAGGATGATCCACTCGGTCATGCCCCGGAGGGTGGCCGACGAGCTGATGAAGCAGGGGGATGAGGAGGGGGGTGAGAGCTCCGCCAAGCGGTACTCCAGCAGCGGCGCCGCGGCCGTCATTTCCAGCCCTAAGAACAACAAGCGCAAGAAGACCTCGCTCCCCCGCGGCCACCTCATATTCAGGCCCTTCAACATGAAACGCATGGAACCCGTCAGCATCCTCTTCGCAGACATCGTGGGCTTCACCAAGATGTCCGCCAACAAGTCTGCCCATGCCCTCGTGGGGCTCCTCAACGATCTGTTTGGGCGGTTCGACCGGCTGTGCGAACTGACGTGCTGTGAGAAGATCAGCACTCTAGGAGACTGTTATTACTGCGTCGCCGGTTGCCCCGAGCCTCGGCCCGACCATGCCTACTGCTGCGTTGAGATGGGTCTCGGCATGATCCAAGCCATCGAGCAGTTCTGCCAGGAGAAGAGGGAGATGGTCAACATGCGAGTGGGCGTCCACACGGGCACCGTGCTGTGTGGCATCCTGGGGATGAAGAGGTTTAAGTTTGACGTCTGGTCCAACGATGTCAACCTGGCCAACCTGATGGAGCAACTGGGCGTGGCTGGGAAGGTACACCTATCTGAGGCCACCGCCAACTTCCTGGATGACCGGTACCAGCGAGAGGACGGGAGGGTCACGGAGCGGGTCGGGCAGAGTGTGGTGGCAGACCAGCTGAAAGGTATGTAAGAGGTTGGAGGAGGTGACGTTAGGTGGGCTTCATTTAGCTATATTTATTTACATTAGGATATCATGGTGAGAAGCACAGAATGAATAAGAATGTTATTCTTTGTTTGTATAAGAGTCGACAAACGTGTTATGACAAATGTTCACACTCACTCACAGAGTGTTACTGGTGTTTTTCTGATCCAGCAAGGTCGACAGCAGTTCTACAAAATGATTGCAGTAACTGTTATGGTGCTCTACCGTAATACCTACAGTATTTGTACGTTCATAAACACTCGGACAGTTTTATGCTGTCTTGTTTATGTCCTGAACTGCACCCATCTCAGGTTTAAGGAAGAGGTTAACAACAGCCAGTATATCAATGTTGATGGGTCATCTTTTGTGGGGGGACATGACAGGAGAGACCTGGCATTGGTCAAGGTTGTCATCTGGTTACAGAATCGTATGTCATACTTGAGACGGTTGAATTGTTGGGGGTGTATTATATAACTGAACCACAGACCCCCACCCCCTCTTTCTGTCCACCCTCTGTTCCCCCATTGTCATGCTGCCTCCCAGAAGTCCTTAATGTAACCTGTTATTTTACCCTCATTCTGAACCCCAGGGGTTTGCCTCACCACTTAATGCAACTCTTTTTTTCCCTAATGGACATCTGCCAGCCGGTAGTTTCATCTGTATCTTTCTCTCTCCCTTGTAAACAGCATGACTCCAGAGACAGTAACGCGCTTTCTATTTCATTTATGCAAAGAGCCCTGATGGAACGTAACGTGGGCTTAATGGTTCTTTTCATCATAAAAGACTAACCAATCCATTATCAGCCTAGCCTCATCTTATCCACCTCATTTTTCTGGTTTTCTGCTCGAAATGACATGCCCACAGTGAATATAGAATATCTCCACAATCACAAGGGCCTTCATAATGATATTGTTATCAAATGAAAGCTAACACCTGTGGGGTGGCTGTAGAAGTATCAGAATCAAAATCTATGTTACTGTGTCAGAGCAAATAGAGCTAGAACATTATAAAACATCTCAAATTCAGTCTCCGCCTAAAAAAACAACAGCTTTTACAGTGAATATCACCTTGGAAACCTGATAACGAAGCCCAAATCATCTAGGAATCAGTACTCCAGGGTCTTATTAGTACTTGTGCCAAAGTCGATGCTAGTAATGTGAGCAAATGCAACTTTGTACCTGTTTTAGTACAGGTATGTTTAGGTGGACACCTATATGTTTAGGCCATTTGGAGATATGTTGGCACCATCTTTGACCTTTGACCTTTCTCATGTATCAGATTCTTTTTTATTTTTTTGGGGGGGGGGGGATTTTTTGGGGTTGGCCGACCAATGGTATGGAAATTCGGCGTTGAAACCGGACATGACACATTCTCCAGTTGGAGAAAACTGGATGTGACTTAGGCCGTGTTTACCGTCTCTGGAAAAAAATGGTGGCATCGTATAGCATGCAAAGTTGTGAAAAAAATGTGATATCGATGAAGAGAATTGATCGAGGTAAGCTCTTTATATCACTTCGGATGCCCATGGGGGTCCGTTGGCTCCTATGAGGTTACTAATGAATGTATGGTGTCTGTGTGGTGTGGCGTTGAAAAGCTAAATGGTAATGCAGGACTGCCACTCAAATGCCCAAATGCAAATCCCCTTTATTTTGTCTCAGGTTGGCTGTTCAGCTGGTATTACAGACACACAATGCTTTGGTTGGGTGAGCTCCTTGTTGGTGTGCGGTGAAGTGACAAGTTGTCTCATAAATGTGCACCAGAAGAATCCAAATCCGAATCAGTAGGCTTACACTCCTGCAGTGAGCATCATTTCCATGTCAAACCTTCCCGAACCTGCGTCCCATATCTAAGGGGGGAAATTGGGTTTTTCCAGCTAGCAGGTAGATGCTGGCAGTGACAGAGCCGTGTGGGATCTAGGTAAACCTCAGTGCTGTCATGGCTTCAAAGCTGGTGTGGCAGAGGGGGAAGGGTGTAGCCGATCAGCTGGAAATGATGACCAGACTCCTCTGCTACTCTTTGTCAGACAGACCTCCTGGGACTGTTTAAAATACAAACACACATACAGCCATGAAAGAGCCCTGAAACGCAAAGATGGTTTCATTTCTCATATGAGTGGTTGACCCCGTTCTGCTCCCTTTATAGGAGGGAAATGGTGTCTTTTAAATGATCCCTAGGCGACTGTCCTAGAGCGTCTGTGTGATATTTCATTTCAGTCGGCCTCCCATCTCTCCTTCGTTTTCTCTTTCTCTCTCTCTCCTCTCTGTCTTTTGCCCTCCCTCTCTCTGTCTCACAGATGCACACTGTTAAACCGTTTCACACCATCTTTGACGTGGAGTGTTTGTTTGTCTGTGACTCTGTCATTGTATTTTCATTTTTCTCATCGCCGCGGTGACGCATGTTACAATAAGGGCACAGAAACATTGTGTAACAAGGCAAACCCTGGAAGGGTTTAGATTCCAGCCAGCTGTCGACCAAATGGCTTGCCACTGTCTGTGGCGGCGTTTTCATTATTATGGCCAAGGTGTCATGCGGTTTCCCTGTCAAGGAACGAGGGTAGCCGGGGGAAAGTGCCCTTAGTCTAACTGTCGAAGCAGTGATTGAAGGCCCATCTCTTGAGCACCCGCCTTAGCACTTGCTGTCCTTGCGTGTTTTCTCTCCTAAGGATAAATGTGCTATTCCCACTCCAACCCCCCCCCCCCCCCCCCCCCCCGAGCCACCCCCCTCCCCTCCATGATGTATTCAGTTCACCTCCCTTGATTTATCCTCTCCTTGTGGATTTGCTGGCCCAGTGAGAGAGTCGCTGTCAGGAAAGTGTTCCTGTCAGGAGAGAGAATTGTGCTCCGTTGCTTTTAAAAAAAGAAAAGAAACCCTACTGTCTCTCTTGCTGTGTAAATCACTGGGGGAAGTTTGCAGGCGGATCCTGGCAGCGGCGAACCTCTCGGTTGCCCGGCCCGGGAGTAAATCGCTTTGACCCAGACGCTAATCGTTGTGCTGCTGCCCTCTCCGTGTTCTTGATGTTCTTTTGAGTTAGTTTGACGCCTCAATTTATCTAGTTTTCACTCCAGTAAGCACTTTTTTCTTCCATCATATTTTCCAAAGCCAAGATTATATTCAAGACTTTTTTGTCCACAACTGCTTCTTCATGGATTTGGAGAATTTAGACACTGCTATATATAGGCCACCCGTCCAACCTAATTATAAACAGTTTATTGTGGTGGTTAGGTGCTGGCGGGTGGCCAGAGGGTTGTCAGCTATGGTCTCAGGTGCATCCTGCTAAGCCCTTGTGCTGAGAGGAGGTCAGCTGTGTTTACAAAACCCCATGGTTAAGAAAAGGACTGAGTTGGTCAGCTGACTCTAGTTCTACACTTACAATGCTGTTAACTGATCATCTGCTATCCATTTGGATGCCCCTTATAGGAATGGTTGACAGTATGAATGTGTTACACATAAGGACTTATTCGAGATGTGGATTTTGTCAGTGCTCAGTACTAAGAAATAGGCTCAAGCAGCTAAACTGAACATGACAGGGAAGCAGGCCTTTCTGCAGGAGTACCATCGGTGATCAGACTTTAATCTCTACTGAGAGTGGTTTTAAATGTCTTCACCCCATGTTGCTTTCTAACCCCCCTACTTCTGTCTATGTGATCACCTGTGCGTGCGTGTGTGCGTGTGTGTGTATGCGGCCCCTGTTGTGGAGTGTGTCTATCTTGGTGGAAATGGGAGCTATTTTTGTCTTGTTCCTTGGAAAGTATCTGGCTGCGTCCTGCCTTTGTGGCTAATTCAGAGTGATGGCACCTGCGGAAGATTACACTGTTGGAGGAGAAATGTCAGCATGGCTCTATCTTTCTGTTGACTCTGAAATTATAGGAGAGAGGGTAGTGATGGATATCTTACCAGGGCAGGCTGTTGGAGGCAGACAGGCTCATTAATGCATGGAATGGATTGAGGAATGGTAGCAAAC
This sequence comes from Nansenia antarctica, assembly GCF_963989245.1. Lineage (NCBI taxonomy): Eukaryota > Metazoa > Chordata > Actinopteri > Argentiniformes > Microstomatidae > Nansenia > Nansenia antarctica. The sequence goes on along the minus strand of NC_137675.1, from coordinate 61,469,897 downwards.
ATTGGGAACGGTATGGATTGAGGAATGCTATCATTCCTCGTTCCATACCATGCATAACAAGGAGCCCATCTACCAATTTGTACCTCTACCAGCCTTCATTTGTTACATTTATCTGGCATTTTCTAAAGAAAGTGATTCTTATTTTAAAGATAGTTGTATGTGTCATTTGAAGCCCTTGAGACCACATTGTCCCCTTCCCCAGCATAGCCCCCCCCATCCTCAGAAACAACAGAATGCATCCCATGCTGAATTCACCGTAAGTAACATTCTAAGGTGAGGCAGTTCATCAGGTTCCTGTTAAATGTGAACATGACCTTCACCAAGTTTACTGCTGAGCACAGTCCTACTGGGGGCGGGGGGGCGTTGTATCTGATCTCCCACCCCCCCCCCACCTCTCCCGAGGGACATTTTTAATTAAGCAGGAATGGGTAATCTGGTGGGCTAAAGTGATTAATGCTAGTCATTAATGCTAGTCTAGTCATTCCCACTCATTATATCTTCCTACCCAGGCAAGCCCCGGTATTCTCCCAGCCACTAACACATCAGCTCATTGTCACATGGCTCATTCTATCATTACACATGATATTGATTGCCTATAATGGGGGGGAGAGCAGTGTTGTAGGTGTCCCGCTGCAGGTGGGGGCATGTCAGTCCTCTGGGGCAGTAGTAGCAGGGTCAACCACAGCCAGGCTCTGGCCAGGGGGGCTGGGTAACCAGGGTGGCTGGGTAACTGGCTCTGGCCAGGGGGGCTGGGTAACTGGAGCTCACCAGGCTGCTGGGGAGACCACAGACAGACAGTGTTTAACACCCTAGTCTGTCTGTCTGTCTCTCTGTCTGTCTGTCTGTCTGTCTCTGTCTGTCTGTCTGTCTCTCTGTCTGTCTGCCTGCCTGCCTGTGTGTGTATCTGTCTGTCTGCTTTCCTGCCCGTCTGTCTTTGTGTCTGTCTTTGTGTCTGTCTTTGTGTCTGTCTGTCTGCTTTCCTGTCTGTCTTTGTGTCTGTCTGTCTGTCTGCGTGCATTTGTTTTCCGATGCTTTGCTTTCCCTGTGCATGTATGTTTAGAGTACATCTTACTTCCCCGTGGATGGTTGTGTTGAAAGGGACAAGGTCAGGGTATCATAGTATACTCTATATCCCTCTGTAACACCTCAGCCAAAGCCCCCAATAAGCCTGGAGGTAATTTATGACCAGGCCTGGGAGGTCATATCAAATCTGTATGTACACACACACACACACACACACACACTTGTGTGGTCGAGCAGGGAGACAGACATGGGGAGACAGTGTGGGTAAGCTGCGGTGGCAGCTGCCCTGATGGTTTATAAGACGAAGGGTAAATAGATCCTGGGGATCACCATTACATGGCATACTGGGAGTGGGCGCGGCGGCACTTTAATCTACGCAAGGGGAGGGGGGGGGGGCATGACTACACAGAGACTGGGGGGGGCACATGACTACAGAGAGACTGGGGGGGGGGACATGACCACAGAGACTGGGGGGGGGACATGACTACACAGAGACTGGGGGGGGACATGACTACATAGAGACTGGGGGGGGGACATGACCACACAGAGACTGGGGGGGGACATGACTACAGAGAGACTGGGGGGGGACATGACTACACAGAGACTGGGGGGGGGACATGACCACACAGAGACTGGGGGGGGACATGACTACACAGAGACTGGGGGGGGGCATGACTACACAGAGACTGGGGGGGGGCATGACTACACAGAGACTGGGGGGGGACATGACTACACAGAGACTGGGGGGGGGGGACATGACGACACAGAGACTGGGGGGGGGGGACATGACTACACAGAGACTGGGGGGGGACATGACTACACAGAGACTGGGGGGGGGGACATGACTACACAGAGACTGGGGGGGGACATGACTACACAGAGACTGGGGGGGGACATGACTACACAGAGACTGGGGGGGGGGGACATGACTACACAGAGACTGGGGGGGGGACATGACTACACAGAGACTGGGGGGGGACATGACTACATAGAGACTGGGGGGGGACATGACTACACAGAGACTGGGGTGCGGGGGACATGACTACATAGAGACTGGGGGGGGACATGACTACACAGAGACTGGGGGGGGACATGACTACACAGAGACTGGGGGGGGACATGACTACACAGAGACTGGGGGGGGGACATGACTACACAGAGACTGGGGGGGGACATGACTACACAGAGACTGGGGGCGGGGGACATGACTACACAGAGACTGGGCGGGGGGACATGACTACACAGAGACTGGGGGGGGGACATGACTACACAGAGACTGGGGGGGGGACATGACTACACAGAGACTGGGGGGGGGACATGACTACACAGAGACTGGGGGGGGACATGACTACATAGAGACTGGGGGGGGGACATGACTACACAGAGACTGGGGGGGGGGGCATGACTACACAGAGACTGGGGGGGGACATGACTACACAGAGACTGGGGGGGACGGGACATGACTACACAGAGACTGGGGGGGGGACATGACTACACAAAGACTGGTGGGGGGACATGACTACACAGAGACTGGGGTGCGGGGGACATGACTACATAGAGACTGGTGGGGGGACATGACTACATAGAGACTGGTGGGGGGGGACATGACGACACAGAGACTGGGGGGGGGGACATGACTACACAGAGACTGGGGGGGGGACATGACTACACAGAGACTGGGGGGGGGGACATGACTACAGAGAGACTGGGGGGGGGACATGACTACATAGAGACTGGGGGGGGACATGACTACACAGAGACTGGGGGGGGGGACATGACTACACAGAGACTGGGGGGGGACATGACTACAGAGAGACTGGGGGGGGACATGACTACACAGAGACTGGGGGGGGACATGACTACACAGAGACTGGGGGGGGGGACATGACTACACAGAGACTGGGGTGCGGGGGACATGACTACACAGAGACTGGGGGGGGGACATGACTACACAGAGACTGGGGGGGGACATGACTACACAGAGACTGGGGGGGGGGACATGACTACACAGAGACTGGGGGGGGACATGACTACACAGAGACTGGGGGGGGGGACATGACTACACAGAGACTGGGGGGGGGGACATGACTACACAGAGACTGGGGGGGGACATGACTACACAGAGACTGGGGGGGGGACATGACTACACAGAGACTGGGGGGGGACATGACTACACAGAGACTGGGGGGGGACATGACTACAGAGACTGGGGGGGGGGACATGACTACACAGAGACTGGGGGGGGGACATGACTACACAGAGACTGGGTGGGGGGGGGACATGACTACACAGAGACTGGGTGGGGGGGGACATGACTACACAGAGACTGGGGGGGGGGGACATGACTACACAGAGACTGGGGGGGGGACATGACTACAGAGAGACTGGGGGGGGGACATGACTACACAGAGACTGGGGGGGGACATGACTACACAGAGACTGGGGGGGGACATGACTACACAGAGACTGGGGGGGGACATGACTACACAGAGACTGGGGGGGGACATGACTACACAGAGACTGGGGGGGGGACATGACTACACAGAGACTGGGGGGGGGGACATGACTACACAGAGACTGGGGGGGGGACATGACTACACAGAGACTGGGGGGGGGGACATGACTACATAGAGACTGGGGCGGGGGACATGACTACACAGAGACTGGGGGGGGACATGACTACATAGAGACTGGGGGGGGGGACATGACTACACAGAGACTGGGGGGGGGACATGACTACACAGAGACTGGGGGGGGGGGGCATGACTACAGAGAGACTGGGGGGGGGGACATGACTACACAGAGACTGGGGGGGGACATGACTACACAGAGACTGGGGGGGGGGGGGACATGACTACACAGAGACTGGGGGGGGACATGACTACACAGAGACTGCGGGGGGGGGACATGACTACATAGAGACTGGGGGGGGACATGACTACACAGAGACTGGGGGGGGGACATGACTACACAGAGACTGGGGGGGGGACATGACTACACAGAGACTGGGGGGGGACATGACTACACAGAGACTGGGGGGGGGACATGACTACATAGAGACTGGGGGGGGGACATGACTACACAGAGACTGGGGGGGGGACATGACTACACAGAGACTGGGGGGGGGACATGACTACACAGAGACTGGGGGGGGGACATGACTACACAGAGACTGGGGGGGGACATGACTACACAGAGACTGGGGGGGGACATGACTACACAGAGACTGGGGGGGGGGGACATGACTACACAGAGACTGGGGGGGGACATGACTACACAGAGACTGGGGGGGGACATGACTACACAGAGACTGGGGGGGGACATGACTACACAGAGACTGGGGGGGGGACATGACTACATAGAGACTGGGGGGGGACATGACTACACAGAGACTGGGGTGGGGACATGACTACACAGAGACTGGGGGGGGACATGACTACACAGAGACTGGGGGGGGACATGACTACACAGAGACTGGGGGGGGGACATGACTACACAGAGACTGGGGGGGGGACATGACTACACAGAGACTGGAGGGGGACATGACTACACAGAGACTGGGGGGGGGACATGACTACACAGAGACTGGGGGGGGGACATGACTACACAGAGACTGGGGGTGGGGACATGACTACACAGAGACTGGGGGGGGGACATGACTACACAGAGACTGGGGGGGGACATGACTACACAGAGACTGGGGGGGGACATGACTACACAGAGACTGGGGGGGGGACATGACTACACAGAGACTGGGGGGGGACATGACTACACAGAGACTGGGGGGGGGACATGACTACACAGAGACTGGGGGGGGGACATGACTACACAGAGACTGGGGGGGGGGACATGACTACACAGAGACTGGGGGGGGGACATGACTACACAGAGACTGGGGGGGGGGACATGACTACATAGAGACTGGGGGGGGGACATGACTACACAGAGACTGGGGGGGGGGACATGACTACACAGAGACTGGGGGGGGGGGACATGACTACATAGAGACTGGGGGGGGGACATGACTACACAGAGACTGGGGGGGGGGACATGACTACACAGAGACTGGGGGGGGACATGACTACACAGAGACTGGGGGGGGGGGACATGACGACACAGAGACTGGGGGGGGGACATGACTACATAGAGACTGGGGGGGGGACATGACTACACAGAGACTGGGGGGGACATGACTACACAGAGACTGGGGGGGGGACATGACTACACAGAGACTGGTGGGGGGGGACATGACTACACAGAGACTGGGGGGGGGGGGGGGGGGGGGGCATGACTACAGAGACTGGGGGGGACGGGACGGGACATGACTACATGTCGACATGCCCCCCCTTCTCTTCTGTATTGTACTGCAGTCACCCGGAGATGCAACACAACACAATATAGCGCCTTCAGCCAGGCTTGACTGACTGAAACGAGCTAAAATCACCTCATGTCACGCAGCATGAATCTGGCTCCATAACGTCGAAGGTTACTGCAGAATAACAATACGGTAATTAGGCCAAGTTGTGTTTTTACTGCGCCAGCCCAGCCCAGTGTTTTAAGTGAAGCTAATCAGTTGTTCTGTGTCACTGCCTCCAGTGCAGTTGCTCAGCAATATCCGGCGACCCTGTTCAAAAGCAGTATTGCTGCTCAGCAAGACCCCCCTCCCCCCCCACACACACACACACAGTGACACACACACACACACACACACAGTGACACACACAGTGACACACACACAGACACACACACACACACAGTGTCTCACACACACACACACACACAGTGACACACACATTGACGCACACACACACACACACACACACAGTGACACACACACACACACACACACACAGTGACACACACACAGACACACACACACACACAGTGACACACACATTGACGCACACACACACACACACACACCCACACACACACACAATGACGCACACACACCACACACACACACACACAGACACACACACACACACACACAGTGACGCACACACACCACACACACACACAATGACGCACACACACCACACACACACACACACACACACACACACGCACACACAGTAACACACACAGTGACACACACACAGTGTCTCACACACCCTAGAGAGAACCGCGGGACAAGCAGGGGGTAAGACATTGAGTTCAGCTCAGTCAGAGAGCCGAGCAGACATCAACAGCGCTCCAAGGGACATCTCTGTGTCTGGGCGTCCTGCCTCCCTAACAATCTGACTGACACAGTTCAGCCCTGGGGGAGGGTGACGGAGAGAGACAGAAATCAGAAAACACCGCTGTCGGTTAAAGTAACACAGGGGCCCTTCACATCCCACCGCCGACGTTTCTATCTGTGGCCACGGCTGTCTCCCAGGGTTAGCTCAGTGCAGCGCCCTGCCAGAGGTCTGCTGGGGTAACGCACAAGGATGGGTACTAAGTGGGAGATGGGCGGCTATTTTGAAACGGGTGATGATTAGCAGCATGTGTGCGCGTGTGCGCACGTGCGTGTATGTGTGTGTGTGCGCATGTGTGTGCGCGTGTGTGTGCGTGCACGTGTGCGTGCGTGTGTGCGTGCGTGCGTGCGCGCGTGTGCGTGTCAAGTTTTGGCTGGTCTGTTAGCCCACAAGGGCAGTGGTCAAGTATCCTGGCCATGAGCTGGACTGGGTGGGAGGGGGTTACTGGTGGGGAGATGGTGGGGGCAGAGTTGGGGTGGGGGAGGAGGAGGGGGTGGGGGAGGGGGAGGGCAACCAGCTGTTCAGCTTTGGCTGCTGGTTACAGAGGTCACTGCCAGCTCTCTCCTCATCAAGGACCACTGCAACAACTCTTGCCATGTGGGCTTTATGTCTTTAATCCCATTTTTATTTTTATCCCTCTCTTTCTGTTCTCTCCTGGCGTAGCCCCTTACTCTGTGCTGTGTTGGAGTGTCACGAAAGTGACCAGCTTTATGATTTATGATTATTATAATTTTTTAGATATCTTTTTAGGGCATTTCTGCTTTAATGGGATAGAGACAGTAGAGATTGACAGGAAGGATGAGTGAGAGAGAGGAGGGATTACATGCAGGATATATCGACGGCCGGAGTCAAACCAGGGACCTTGCGATGACATAGCTGACGTCTTAGTGCGCCACTGGGGGCCACTAAGGGCCACTGAGGGCCACTAAGCACCCCCCTGATTTATGAATTATTATTCCTTTATTCGAAACAATCACATATGCACCAGCCATCGAGTTGTGTCCAAGGAGTGAGATGGGAGAGTGTATGCACTCACTGAACTGTAATGTCTTTTGATTCAAAGCGTCAGCCTGAATGGCACATATATTATTCCCTGGCTATTTCTAGGTTTTATCGGCTGCATTAATTGGCCTCTAAACTGGAGGGCGTGATGAATGTAGGGCAGCCATGCGGTGGGTTGTGGTGGGCACCAGAGAGATTTACTCTCTGCTGTAATTAGTCCATCTATCAGGGGGTGGAGAGGGCTGTGGTCGCAGAGGAGATGGGATCATAGAGGGTTTAGCGTCCCTTGGTGATGTTCTCAGCAGGAACGTCAACTCACTGTCATTTCTAGGACACGGTTCAAACAAGGGTCTTAAAGGTGAAGTTGAAACAAGGGTCTTAAAGGTGAAGTTCACTTTAAGACAGTGTGCAGGTTGATATTTGTTAGATTAGGAAAGATGCATACATGCCTAATTGTGTACTGAAATGTAGCTTTTTCTTCTATTACAAGGATACATAAGGGTCAAGGTACCAAATACCACAGTAGGATAGAGACACATTGGAACATTTGTGATGGCAGCTGGCGAAAGCGGGAACAAGTCGGCAACTGAGCAAATGTTCAGACTTTTATTCTGGAAAATGTAAAAAATGTCATCGACATTGACATAAATTACATTGTTGAAAATCACATTTACGGACATAGGAGAGAGAGACAGAGACAGAGACAGAGACAGAGACAGACACCCTCTCTCCTTGAGGTTCTTTCACATGGCCTGTGTGTTGATCCAGCTGGCAGAGGGACAGTGCCAGCCTCAGCAGAACGCATGGGGGAACATTTCCCCGAGCAGCACCACAGGGACACATAAACCATCCTAGCTTGGAGGTCCCAGGGAGGGTAATTACCATGGCAACAGGCTACGGGGGGGGTCCAGGGTAAGGGTCTTTTTCAAACTGACGGTAGAGAATGTGTAAGTCTGCATTGACATTGACTGTGTTTTGCCTTTTCATCCTGCGATAAAGGCGCCGGTTTGAAGGTTTTCTTTTGTCTGCGTACAACAGACTCTAAGAAGACACACAGTTTGTTCTGTGCTCCGCAGACACAAACACACACTCTCTGTCTCCAACAAATGCTTTAATTAGACCTCCAATGACACGCTGGGTTATATACTGTAACTGAACTCTGTTCTGAGGTGACAGATGATGATGGTATTAGGAGTCACTCATGAGTCACTGATAATCAAGGCTATAGAAAACACTGTCTCCTCCACACGGACACGCTGCCTCTAATACCTGACATTGAGCAATAGAGCAATTCACAAGTCCGCACGCGCACCCACACACACACACACACCACACACTTGTATGCACACACGTACTCACATATGCACGCACGCACACACACACACACACACACACACACCACACACATGTATGCACACACACACTCACATACACACACACACACACACGCGCGCGCGCGCACACACGGCTGCCTCTGCTCTAGAGTGGCTCGTTAGTGTGCGCGGTAGGGAGCTTGTGTGATAAATGGCTGTGTGAATTATGAATGAGAGAGGACGGGGAGCCGGTCCACCCTCCAGCCTGCTGCTGCTGAAAGACACAGGAGTGCCAGCACAGATTCCTCTCCTTGGAGAGTGAGAGTGAGAGTGTGTGTGCGTGTGCGTGTGCGTGTGTGTTTATTAGCGCTTGACATAAGCATCGCCCGGAGCACAGGCTGTGAAATATGGTTGGGTGGGGAGCGTCTGTGTTGTTTTGGCCTCCAACTCTCGCCGCTTCAAAGGAAACCGGAGAGGATTTTTGTCCCAACAACTCTCTTTTTTGGGAGAACGTCGACTGGTTTATAACCTGTTATCCTTCCCCGTGCCCCGCCCGTTTTTAAACACCTCACACGGCCAGCTATCATCACATCATAATTACAGGCTGTTTATTCCATATCATACACACCATCTGTGTTGTAGATTCGAATCAAGGGTACGTTTGAATGCCTTTCAGGTGATTATTCGAGTGTGTCGAATAAGTGTTGAATACTGCGGAACGGGTGCTTTCACAGCCTATCGTAGTGAGGCAGGCAGGATTATTATTTTTTTGCTGGTCTGCCCCCCCCCCCCCCCCCCCCCCTCCTTCTTCCCTCTCTCATGCCCCAGGCGCTCATCTTCTGTTCCCATCAAGGCCAGTTCTCTCTGGTTCCCGTCTAGCTGCCTACTGCTGCTGTTGATGCCTCATTCTTTATGGCCCCTGGGGTTCCCACAGTGTGTCTGTGTGTGTGCATGGGTGTGTGTGTGTGTGTGTGTGTGTGTGTGTGTGTGTGTGTGTGTGTGTGCAATGGAGGGTTTGATGTATCGCTGACTGAAAGGCCAGGCAGGACCTTCGTCTTCGCTTTCTGTCAATTTGTTTCTCTCTCTCTCCTCCTCCTCCTCCTCTGTCTCCCCCTCTCCTTCTTTTTACTTCTTAAAGACCGAGCCCTTTTCTCTCTCTTTCATCTTTATCTCTCCACTGTCTCTTGGTTCAGTCTCCCCCCTCCCCACTCTCTTTTTTAAAATGACAAGACTCTATTTTTGGGGGGGGGTTTGTTGATGTAACCATCTTATCTGATGGTTGTTAGATTTGTTCCGGTGTGCTTGTCTTTGCCCGATCGTTGGATTGGATTGGCCAATCTTGTCCGCCTTTTAGGTCGATAACGCAATTGTGGACGGATCACCAGGAACTCCTCTCACTCAGGACAGGAAGTGTGAATCAACTGTCCCTCTTGCCAGTTTACTGTAAATTGACTCTGAGGTGTGTCGCCAGTACCATGGAAACCAGAACATTACTCGTACAAAACTCAACAGCTGAGCTGACTGTGCCATGTCAGAGATGGGGGGTTGGGGGGGCTTTGGGGGGGCTTTGATTCAGCTGGGGATACAGGGCGGAAGATAGGCTTACAGTAATCAGAGAGAGAAAACATTTTCACACACACACACACACACACACACACACACAGCCAATGACCGCTTGCACCTCCTGATGTAGAATAATAGCTATGTATTAGCATCCCTGTTATACTCCCACTTTAGCTAATCAGGCGTCTCTAACAGTCCTGTGGGAGTTGCTGCTCCTTGCAGCCGTAGATTCATTTTAATAATAACCCACATGAAGATGCTGGTGGAGGGAGGGAGGGAGGGAGGGAGAGAGGGAGGGAGAGCCACAACAATAACCTGCTGAGTAAGCATAGACTCCTGCCAGCAATCTGAGTATAGAGGAGGGAAGGCGGAAGTGTGTTGATGGGGTGTATCGGGGTGTACTGGGGTCAGAAAGAAGGACGATGGAACACTTAAGGGCCCCCAATTGTGATTCAGCAAATACTGCTGAGCAGAGAAAAAATACTCTGAATACTCTTTTTTATTTTTTATTTGAACAAATTTCAGTTTAGAGAACTGCAGTTATTCAATCAGAGTTTGTGCAAACAGTGTGAAAATGCTTTGCATGTCACAGGAACTCTGGATGCAGTATTCCAAACTCCCATCGGATGATTTCTCATCCAAATCAGAATCATCAGAAATATGAAGGGGAAGATGGCAGAGTTTGCCCCAATGGGAGCTGCCCTGAGGCACATCATCTTAATCCAAGACCGTTCCTAGAAGAATACGTCTCATTTGAATAAATTAGTTATGAGATGCACTTATATATAAAATGCTGGGTAGGTTTCTGCTTTATGACTTGATTTGGCTGGTTGGGAGGAATGCATTTGGAAATGGAGCTCCAGCCTCCTAGTCGCTTGCTAGCCCTCCGGATGAGCTTGTGAGAGGATGGAGAGGAGGGTCTTGGCTCCTAGCCTGTGTGCCCTGGGAGGCTAGGAGACTGGATGTTATTCATCCCTCACTCACAAGACTTATTGACATCTGCTCTCACTGTGATGGAATAGGATGCAGACAGAGAAAGAGATGGGGAGAGCTAATGGGAGAGAGAGAGAGAGAGAGAGAGAGAGAGAGAGAGAGAGAGAGAGAGAGAGAGAGAGAGAGAGAGAGAGGGAGAGGGAGAGGGAGAGGGAGAGGGAGAGGGAGAGGGAGAGGGAGAGGGAGAGGGAGAGGGAGAGGGAGAGAGAGAGAGAGAGAGAGAGAGAGAGAGAGAGAGAGAGAGAGAGAGAGAGAGAGAGAGAGAGAGAGAGAGAGAGAGAGAGAGAGAGAGAGAGAGAGAGAGAGAGAGAGAGAGAGAGAGAGAGAGAGAGAGAGAGAGAGAGAGAGAGAGAGAGAGAGAGAGAGAGAGAGAGAGAGAGAGAGAGAGAGAGAGAGCGATTGACCCAGAGGAAACAGCGAGGAAGGACAGAGAGAGGAAGCAGTGAGAGAGCTAAAGATTTTTGTATGATGTCAACCGACAGTATTGTTCTCTCAGAGAGCCTTGACAGCCAATAGGGAGGGAGGGACAGAGAGATCGAATTGGACACAGAGAAAGGAATAGAAAGTTAGAATTAGGACACAGGGAGAAAGAGAGGGGGTGGGGGGAGGGGAGAGTTGGAGAAAGTTACGCAGCGGTGGACATAGGAGAAAGATGGATGGGTTATTGAGAGGAGGGAGAGTTAAAGATTTTGGCATGATGTCAACTGTGTCTATTGTTGTTTGAGCTGGCCATGGAGAGAGGCCAAAGTGAGTGACAGAGCGAGGAAGAGAGAGACTGCTTCCGATACAGTGTCCAAATACGGCTCTGTCCACTCCAATGCAGCACATTTACTGGATGAAGGGAGAGAGGGATGAGAGAGAGAGAGAGAGGGAGGGCAGGAGAGAGAGAGGGCAGGAGAAAGAAAGAGGGATTGGGAGGGATGGCAACAGAGAGAGAGGGAGGGAGGGAGATTGAAAGAGTGAAAAAGAGAGAGGGCATCTCTGTGAAACCTACTGCCTGTTGTTTGACAGCGACTGCGTGTGTTTGTGAAGAGGCTTGTAAAACAGACAGATTCTGTGACGCAGACTCCAGAGTTGGGAATGGAGAGCTGCAGCATCTCAGCATCTTCTTTTTTTTCCTGAGGTTGAAAAAACAATCGGTTGACAAGGCCCAGGTGGTGAGTTTCTACTAACCCTAACCCTAACCCTAACCTTAACCCGAACCGAGCTGGGCCCGTTAAGATGATGCCCGAGCCTAAGCATTTTATGAGCCAGAGCGCGAAAAAATAAATAAATGTCCGCCGTGCCTTTCCCCAGAGATGATATTGGATTGCTCATAGCAGTACAGTACAGAAAGCCACAAATGAAGAAGAGCGGAAAGAGAGACCTCTGGGAAAACTCACCTTAGTTATCAACTGTAGCTTACTGGACTTGCCTTTATAGAAAACCTTCTAGATTACCACAAATGCACCTGATCTGTCTGCTGTTGCCTGTCTTTGTGTTTGTGTAACTTGTGATAAGCCTTGATGCCGTAGCAAAGCCAATGATATGCAGGCATCCTTGGTCAGGTGCATGTGAAGAGAGCATGGCAGAGCGGCGGCATGTTAGTGACTAGCAATGTTGATCCATATTCCGCAGCCTATATAAACCAAGAGGAGAGAGGTCAGTAACCTAACTGCAGCAGAGGGTGGGCAAGTCACAGTCACGCAAGAATATATACGGAGAAATGTTGACGCTCAGCCCTTTCGCGGCAAACCCCGTGTGTAGCCTTTGTGTGTGTCCTAGATAGTTGAAGAGAGGGATGGGGAGAGTTAATGGGGAGGGGGAGAGGGGGCTGGTGGGGTGGAAGTGAGCGATTGACCCAGAGGAAACAGCGAGAGGTAGGACAGATAGAGGAAGCAGAAGAGAGCTAAAGATTTTTGAATGATGTCAACTGAGGGTATTGTTCTCTCTCTCTCTCTCTCTCTCTCTCTCTCTCTCTCTCTCTCTCTCTTTCTCTCTCTCAAAGAGCCGTGACAGCCAATAGGGAGGGAGGGGCAGAGAGATCGAATTGGACACAGAGAAAGGGATAGAAAGTTTAGAACTAGTACACACACAGAGAGAGGGGGGGGTGGGGGGGGGAGGGGGGGGAGGTGGAGGGAGTTACGCAGCAATAGATAGAGAAGAAACAGGCCCCACTTGAAAATTCGATGTTTAACAATTCTCTTGTTACTCTGTTTCATACACATTATATATGCACACTAGTGTTGATATCTAATGTACCAGCTATACAGGCGCATATACTCCTAGTTTTCCCTACAATAAGACTCACTCACACTAGTACACACACACACACACACACACACACACACACAAACGTATAGTAAATGGAGCAAAGTATGTGCCTAGTCCCATGTATTATTCAAAGGTTTAGTGTTAGCAAACACTGTGCCCACGCTGTTTTCCGGCTTCAAAGCGTGTTCTATAATTTGACATTCTTTCACAGTGGGGAGATGCTGGAGGAAGGTTGCTGCTTGTTCCGTCTGTCCTGACTTGAGACGTTCGGAGTCTTTCTTTCTCCGCCAGACTAGAAATACATTGGGAATGACTCAAACTGCAGCAGCTCAGCAGAAATGATTCAGCAGCATTTACAGGGAAAGTCATCGCCTCTGGGTCACAACACACAGACACACGCACACGCACGCGCACACACACACCCACACCCACACCCACACCCACACCCACACACACGCAGACATACTCTTGTTAGCTCACCCCACTTGACACTAACTGCCATAAACGGGACTGTTTAATCCCCTGGGTGATGTCCTGAAGAAAAAAACCCTGTCTCACATTTCTTGACAGAATGAGAGCATTCATAGCCTATACGGCATGGACAATATTATTATGCTCCCCCTGTCTATCAGCCCTGATAGTTATTCTCTCTCTTGCTCACTCACTCACTTGCACGCGCACACTAACACACGCGCGCACACACACACACACACAGAGACACACACAGAGACACACACACACACACACTCCCTCTTTCCACTCTTTAGCCTGAACTATACCAAACCTCCTGTCTCACCTCACTCCTCTCCTCTCGTCCTGCTGGAGTGGGGAAGTCATGCAGACAGGTCGCCTCCTGTCCCCGCCCCCCCCCCCCCACACACACACACACACAGAGGCAGGATGTGCTTCCTGGAGGGAAGGGGGGAGGGGGTAGGGTAGGTGGTTGTGGCAGGGTGTGGGAGTGGTTGGTGCTTGTTAAGTGCTGGCACACTGCAGAGAGCTTCCTGAAGGAGGGCTGGCAAGGCGGGCATGTGGGCAGCACGTCCTGCCACCTGCTCCCCCTGCCCCCCCCGCGGTACCTGTCTCTGCCTGGGAACACAGCCACGATCAGATGATCAGGGCCGCAGCGTGGGGGTCTCTGTGGCACGGCTCTGCCAACCCCGCCCCGCGCCATGTCCCTCCTCCGGCTCTTTGCTTTTCGGCGAAAAAAAATCGACTTCACCTTCCGACTGTGTCCTATTCCTCCCCCTCTTAGAAGGGAAAAGGGAAGTTCAATGAAAAGTGGCGCCGCTTTGTTATGGCCGCCCGAAGCTCGTTTAGCGTCCCTCAAGGCGAGCGGCTCGATGAAAGCTTTTTCCTTTTCGTTCCTTAATACGTCTGGCAGAAACGGACAGCGTGTTTTTCCCCCGTCTCTTATTCTGTGTCTCTCTGGCTAGAGGGTTAGAAACTTGTTCCGTCGTTATTTGCCACAGACACCACCTACGCTCAGAGAAGTGATCTGAGCGTAGGTGGTGTCTGTGGTGTCCAGGCCTTTTGTTCGGGAGGGTTCTTGTCTGAGCTTGCTCTCATTTTCTCTGGTGATTGATTGTGCCAGTTGAGTGTGAGTGCGCCCTGTGTTCCAGTCACGACATGTAGCGCGGCAGTGGTTGTCTCTTTGTGTGTGTGTATGTGCGTGTGTGTGTGGCTGCTGGGTGGACATGGAGAAGCTCTCCACACTGGCCCCTCTCAATAGTGTGGACAGGGGACGGGGGAGGGTGGGGGGGAGGACGAGGGGGGACGCTGGGGTCAGGGACCACCATTGTCCCATAAGTGTCACAGATGAGATGAGGGGAGAGGAAGGGCGGGGGAGAGGGAGGAGGGAAGAGGCGAGGGTTGTTGTTTGTGTGAACTTAAGTGCTACTCTCATGGGGGCGCTGAGCCCCCCTTGTTGGAGAGAGAGTTAATGTGGTGGAGCTCTCAGAGGGAAAAGGTCATCTACTGTACCTATCAACAGATAAATGAACCACTCTGTACATAGAGCTACAGAGATGAGCCTCATCTTATTTTACTATGCAGAGCATTTTGCACTATTGAAGCCACTGTAGTACGACTGGCTACTACCATCACTTAATTACTTAATTACTTATTTTACTGACTTTATTATCGTGATTTTGGATCTTGATCCTGCAATGCCAATGTTGAGAAACCAAAACCAAAGAATTTTACTCTTGTGTACTCTGGGAAGTAATAAAAGCTGATTTTTATTAGGATTCTCTCATCACCAACACCCTTATATTACCCAGAGAGAGAGACTGACAAGAGACAGAGAGAGACAGAATGAGACGGAGACAGACAAAGTCCCCACAACTTACAGCACAATCCAACTAACCCCCCCCCCCCCCCGGTCGATAGGAGCATGGCGCTACATGTCTGTCAGGTCTTTGCCATGTTAAGTGGCTCCTCATATAACAGTGTCGGT
>NC_137675.1:61351552-61449052 GCF_963989245.1 Nansenia antarctica | reverse complement strand
GCGGAGTTTAAATTCTTCACTTTGGTAGTTATTTGGATTCAATGGACATTCAGGGTGTCATTAACAAGTCAATGGCAGCGATAAAAACAAGCAGTCCAGTCAATCACCAGCAGTTTGGGTCAGAGTGAGGCGAATCTAGTTTGAAACAAGTATTAGACGTCCTGCCTCACTCTGACTCAAACTGCTGGCGATTGACTGGAAATGTTTGAATCTTTGCCATTGACGTCCATCATCTCTGTTGCGTGTGTAGCGTTGCCTACATGTGTCTATAAGTGGTTGTGTGTGTGTGTGTGTGTCTCGTCCTCAGGCCTGAAGACCTACCTGATCTCAGGGAGGAAGGTGGACCACTCCCAGTGTAGCTGTTCCCAGCTGGGCCTGGCAGGGCTGGACCTGGGGGACTCCCGCAGCCCCACGCCCCGGGACCACACCCCCGACGGCCCCGCCTCAGCCTGCACCCTGCCTCAAGGGCACGGGGCCCCGGACAGGGCCAAGGTGAGGCAGGGACTCACTGGCATGACTGGGGGGGTAGTAGGGGGAGGCCACAGACCAACAGGGTGGTGAGGTGTGTCTCTGCTCAGATCTCTGTGGTAGTCTGCAATGCATGCTGGGTTTTCCATCGTGGAAGATTGATGGTTGTACAGTAAGAACGGCTGATTTAATTCATTTGAAAAAAGGGACCTAGGTGGTGATGATGAAACGGTTTTGCTCCAGTAGAAGTAAAATATCCTCCCCAACACAGAGCTCATCCACCCACAGTACCAATGCCGTCCTCTGAGTTCAAGGTGAATGTGTATCCCATACAGCCCATTGTAGGTTTGATGTAGGCTCACTGTAGCTCTGTCTTTACCGCTAACCATACTCATTAATACATAACATCCCTTACGTTCACACAGCCTTTTAAAGCACCCCAATTAGCCCCCTTTCGGCACACTATAGACCCCCCCCCCCCCCCCCCCACATCGCCACTAGTACACCCTAGCTGTGGGGGTCTCACTAATGAAAGGCGGATGTGGAGTGAAGAGGAGAGGGGGTGGCGGGCGGCCGGGCGGACAGGCGGGCAAGCGGCAAGGTCCTTGGTGCATTAATGAGATAACTCACGCAGGGAGAGAAGGAAAGGAAAGCCCTTCACTGGCTCTCTAGCTTGGCTAATGACTCCTCTTTTGAAGCCTTTTCATCCGGCTTATATTTATAAGCACATAGCTGAGAGCTTCAATGATCTTCACTGAGACCTGTGTGCGTGTGCGTGCGTATCTGTGTGTGTGTGTGTGTGTGAGTGTGCGTGTGCGTGTGCGTGTGTCTGTGTGTGTGCGCGATCACAATGTTACACACTACCTTGAACATCCTTGCGTCGTCGTTATACGAGTGTACCTACAGTACAGGCCAACAGTTTGGACACACCTTCTCATTCAATGTGTTTCCTTTATTTTCATGACTATTTACATTGTAGATTCTCACTGAAGGCATCAAAACTATGAATGAACACATGTGGAATGATGTACTTAACAAAAAAGTGTGAAATAACTCTAAATATGTCTTATATTTTAGATTCCTCAAAGTAGCCACCCTTTGCTTTGTTGTTGTTAATAAAATATATAATAATAATATTAAATATATATATAATAACATAATAACATATATTATTAACACATTATATTAAATATTATTATTATATATTTTATTAACAACAAAAAAGCAAAGGGTGGCTACTTTGAGGAATCTAAAATATAAGACATATTTAGAGTTATTTCACACTTTATTGTTAAATACATAATTCCTATGTGTTCATTCATAGTTTTGATGCCTTCAGTGAGAATCTACAATGTACCAAATAGTCATGAAAATAAAGGAAACGCATTGAATGAGAAGGTGTGTCCAAACTTTTGGCCTGTACTGTATCTATCGCGGTCCATTCTGTGAAGAGATGGATGAGTGGAGGGAGAGAGAGAGAGAATGGGATGGGAACAAATATCTTCAGCCTGGCCATCCCCTCCTCTATCGTCGGGGGTCTGTCTCTCAGTGGAACCGTGATTGCTGTTGGCATTGTCTGCGTTGAATCTGATTATGTTGCCCAATGTTACATTGAAAATTAGTTTAACACTTATCATTGTGATTGTAATTAGTGGAGTTCTGAGCCTGTGCGGTCATTCTATCTCTCTCACAATGGACGGCCATCATTTTCATTTGACCATAATTTCTCTTTGTCCGTCTCTTTGTCCGTCTGTCCCTGTCCGTCTGTTTCGCCCCCTCTCTCTATATCTCTCTCTCTCTCTCTCTCTCTCTCTCTCTCTCTATGGTCAACTGCCTCTGTCCGTCTCTATCTCTCTCCTCCATCTCAACCTTTACTCATCGTGTTTTTATCTCTCTCTCTCTCTCTTTCCAGTCTCCCTGTCTCTCCTGCAGTGTGGTTCTGGTGCCAGGGGAGGATCAAGTTCCGGAGGAAGGGGCGGTGCAGAACGGCTGCCATGACGACCACAAGACCAGTATCAGCAAGGTTGGTTTCTGAACTCTAGTCCCTGGGACCAGAACCAACCCAACCCAAACCAACACCAGTTCACCCAACCTCAACTCAGACCTACCACGTGATGCGTGTTATCAAAATGTGGTCTCAGTTACCGAACCTGGCATCTGCTTGAAACCCTCCCTTGTCCTCTCCCCTCTCCCCTCTCTCTACATTTACCCCCCCTACCACCCTTCCTATAGCAGGACACCTCATCTCTCAGATGTCCCTCCCAGGCCGCCGTAGGCTGGAGCACCAAGGCCCTGAACGGTCTGCTGAGTCCTCGTCTGGAGGAGCCCCTGACCAACAGCCAGACGTCGCTGTGTGAGATGCTGCAAGAGAAGGAGAAGAAGTGGGGTGGGGGTGCCATGGGCATGGGCATGGGGATGGGCATGGGCATGGACCACTCCGCCCTCATCCCCCTGCGCTCCAAGAACTTCAGAGAGAGGAGCGATGCCCACTTTGTGGATGTCATCAAAGAGGACAGGTGAGAGGAAACCTGGGGTGTGCACCAGGTGTTAATGGGAGGAGGGATTCTAAGGCCTTTACGCTGTAGTGTTGAAGGTGGAAACGGAATGTTCTTCTAGAACACGCACATTCGGCTCGTCTTGTGGAATGGTAGAATGGAAAGTATCTGTTTCTGTGTAGTACATTTCTGTTAGCAAACTAACAATCAGTCCAAACGGACTATGCCCTAGACGTGATGAGGTTTGGAGGACTACCCAAGTCTGTGTTTTGTATTGATTCTATACTATGTCCGTCTGTCCTAAAGTCTGATGAAGGATTACTTCTCCAAGCCTCCCATCAATAAACTGAGCCACACTTTCCTGGACGAGACCCTGGAGTCCACCTACAGGACCAGCTACCAGGAGGAGGTGGGGGTCCCTGTCTGTCTGCCTGGGGGTGGGGGTCTCTCTGTCTGCCTGGGGGTGGGGGTCCCTCTGTCTGTCTGCCTGGGGGTGGGGGTCCCTGTCTGTCTGCCTGGGGGTGGGGGTCCCTCTGTCTGCCTGGGGGTGGGGGTCCCTCTGTCTGCCTGAGGGTGGGGGTCCCTCTGTCTGTCTGCCTGGGGGTGGGGGTCCCTCTGTCTGTCTGCCTGGGGGTGGGGGTCCCTCTGTCTGTCTGCCTGGGGGTGGGGGTCCCTCTGTCTGTCTGCCTGGGGGTGGGGGTCCCTCTGTCTGTCTGCCTGGGGGTGGGGGTCCCTCTGTCTGTCTGCCTGGGGGTGGGGGTCCCTGTCTGTCTGCCTGGGGGTGGGGGTCTCTCCCTGTCTGTCTGCCTGGGGGTGGGGGTCTCTCCCTGTCTGTCTTCCTGGGGGTGGGGGTCTCTGTCTGTCTGCCTGGGGGTGGGGGTCTCTGTCTGTCTGCCTGGGGGTGGGGGTCTCTGTCTGTCTGCCTGGGGGTGGGGGTCCCTGTCTGTCTGCCTGGGGGTGGGGGTCTCTGTCTGTCTGCCTGGGGGTGGGGGTCCCTGTCTGTCTGTCTGCCTGTCTGTGTGATCAGTGTGTCACTGAGCATGTGACATTGAAGCTGTCTGTGAAAACACTCTATCATTGCATGTCTGCCACTGTTTTCTCCATCCGCCTGTCCGGCTGTGTGTCTGTGTGTCTGTGTGTCTGTGTTTTGTCTGAGTAACCTGTAGGCACTGCGCTATGACCAGTCAGGACTGCGGCAAAGGGAAATCACTGCAAGACCTCACTGAAGGTTCCTCTTTTAGCTTGCACTGCCCCCTGCTGGTGTAGCCATGGAATCACATTTTGCAATTTTAAAATAATAATAGTAATAACTTTTATTTGTATAGCACCTTTCCTGCAAACGTTGCAGCTCAAAGTGCTTTAAATGTCAAATTTCTAAGTGTAATTCATGATACTCATAATGAATTAGTTTATGATGGTATTAGTTTTTATTTGACATTTCACAACTTCACTAATCTATTGTACTAAACCTATGATACATTTAATGAAATTAGTTTTTTTTCTTTTTTTGCTTCAATTCCTCTTACTACTCACCATCTGACTAACCCTCTTTCTCTTCGTCCTCTCTCTGTCAAATTCCTCTTTCTGTCTCCTTCTTTCAACATCCCTCCCTTTCCTTCTCTCCCCATCCTTCCTTCCCTCTACTTCTTGTTCTTCATTTCCTCCTCTACCTCTCAATCAACCTTTTTCTCCCTCTCTCTCCTGGTCTCCCTCCCTCTCCCTCCCTCCTTCCCTTCCTTTCTCTCTCCCTCCCTCTCTCTGTTTGTCAGGTGGAGACTCCGTCGGCAGTGCAGACCTTTGCCAGCCCCACGTTCAGCTCCTTCCTGGACATGCTGCTGTGCTGCTCGGTCTTCCTGGCTCTGTCCCTGGCCTGCTTCCTCAGACCCCTGCTCACCCAGAGCCTGCCCACGCCCGCCCTCATACTGGCAGTCATCGCTGCCCTCCTGGAGACACTGGCCTTGGTGCTCTCCGTACGGTGAGAGAGGTGGGGAGGAGGAGGGAGGAGACGGGAGGAGCGTTAGGGAGGGATAGTGGAAAAGTAGAGGGCTTTGGAAAGGAGGCGAGAGGGCAGTGAAGGAAAAGAGGGGCCCTTGGTGCTGTCCATACCGCCAGAGTGATGGGGGAGGGAGGAAAGGAGAGGGAGACTCAGGTGTTTGATATACGGAGAGGAGTTTGCGGGAGGGAGAAACTTAGGGAAGATGACTGAGGGGGGAGCAGTTTATGCTCAGGTCAAAGTCTCCCCCTAGCCCCCTCTCCTAACATGTTTTGTTCTAAAAGAACTGCAGCAGGAGAATGATGATGCTTGGGTGTTTTTGCAGTTGGATCCCCAGGAGTGGAGGTCAATCTTTGTCCGTCTCGCTGGTTGTATTTATTTAACTGTACCTCAGAGAGATCTCACCAGGCCTGTACACAGCTCTCAGCAAGCTCATTCAGTACCCCCAACAATTAGAGAGCATGCTGTAATTATTGGAAGATAACAGGCAAATGCACAGAGGGAACCACATTTCGTTAAGATCATTTCTAAATGTGTTGCTGGTCAAAATGAGTTACATCTGTATCTCTTTCTTTGGCTTTAATGTAATGCATACATTCACAAATCATTGTCTCTTTCCGGCTGATCGATAGTGGCATAGTGTTTGCAACTAAAGTAAAATAAGTAGATAAACAAAACCTGCATTGAACTCCATTTGTATATTAGCAATATGGTAACTTACCCATAGCGGTTTCGGCCGTAGCCTTTGTCAAGTCTTACGTTAGACTTGACAAAGGCTACGGCCGAAACCGTTGTCAATTAAAATAATTTACTTTTGCATCAATCACTTTTGCATCTGGAACTAGAGTGTGCGGCTTTTACTTTACTTACAATAGTATTCTGCTCTGTCGCCAGCACCTCACCTAAGTTTTCTGCGGTGTGCATTCTCTTCTTTTCCAACTTACCCATAGCACCGGGCACTCCTGTCAGTTGAAACTTTGTTTTTTCACTTTGCCCTCAGTGTGGCGTTCCAACTGGATAATGTGATGAGCTGCACCAGGACCCTGCTGAGGGCCATTTCCGGCTGGGTCCCTCGTCACCTGGTCGGGGCCGTGCTGGTGTCTCTGCCTGCTCTGTCTGTCTTCTCACACGTCACCTGCGACATGCACCTCTCCATCCAGGTGAGCTGGAGATGGAGGGAGGGTGCTGTTGGGGGAATACATGAACGGAATAGAAACAGTAAAATCACAGTGTTTCCCACAATATTTTGTGAGACTGTGGCGGATGGACCACATATTAAAACATTTTAAAAAGTGTGAAGAATACTTTCGGTTTGTTATGTGATTTTGGGGGGACAAATTAGGCCAGTTACAGTTTATGGTAAACACTGTAGTCATGTATACAAAAGGGCAGGTATTTAAATCCCCTATTACCAAGGAGAGGAAAGATATCTGCCTTCTCAAAAGTAACGTTGGTTGATTTCGAGTGTGTGTGTGTGTGTGTGTGTGTGTGTGTGTGTGTCTGTGTGTGTGTCTGTGTGTGTGTCTATTCTGTCAACCTATTCTACGGTATTTTATTCACTTGGTGTTTGCTTCCCTGTCTGTGTCCTAGTTCACCATGTTCACCTGCTGTGCTGTCATCATCGCCATCATCCAGTACTGTAACTTCTGTCAGCTGAGTTGCTGGATGCGCTCAGCCTTGGCCACCATGGTGGGACTGGTGCTGCTCGCCCTGCTCTTTAGCCCCCCCGGCAGGTCAGAGACTGTCACAACACATCATAATCAATGAATACAAGACACTTTACACAACACAAAACACTCTACATTCGGTCTCAAAGCACTTTGCACGGGGGCAACTCAGGCTCCATGCCAGGAATGCAGCCACACAGAGGTCACTGATGTTTTGACACTGAAAGATGATGACTTGGATCATGTTTAGTGCAAGTTTTTTTTCAACCCAAAGCAATGAGTTGGACATGAGCACAATTCTGAATAGGGAACCTTCAGTTTTTTTCGACTTGTCTGCTGCACGTCCTTGTATAACTGTATCAGTAACTTCTGCATGTTGTTTCCTTTTGTCTTCCAGTGCTGCCAACAGTTTATATTTCTGGTGAGTAGAATGAGAACATCAATGTTCCTCTGATATAGCCCGCCAGGATTCTCTGTATGCATCACCATTCACACCTTAGATTTTTCTCTCGCCATCCTTGTCCCTTCCCCTCCCTGTCCATCCTCCCTCTCTCCCTTGCCTCCCGTCCCTTATTCTCTCTTTACCTCTCCTCCAGGGCCAGTGACCAGACCAACAGCAGTGTGATTGACACGCCTGCAGAGCCAGAACCGGTGCCCCGCCCCCAGGACCTGCTGGGCCCAGAGGCGTGCGTGGCCTTCTTCCTGCTCCTCCTCCTCGTCTGGTTCCTCAACCGCGAGTTCGAGGTCAGCTACCGCCTCCATTACCACGGCAACGTGGAGGCCGACCAACACCGCATCAAGATCCAGAACATGCGCGACCAGGCCGACTGGCTGCTGCGGAACATCATCCCCATCCACGTGGCCGAGCAGCTGAAGGTCACCCAGAGCTACTCCAAGAACCACGACAACGTGGCCGTCATCTTCGCCAGCATCGTCAACTTCAGCGAGTTCTACGAGGAGAGCTACGAGGGCGGGAAGGAGTGCTACCGCGTCCTCAACGAGCTCATCGGTGACTTTGACGAGCTGCTGCGCAAGCCGCCCTTCACCAACATCGAGAAGATCAAGACCATCGGCGCCTCGTACATGGCGGCGTCCGGGCTGAACGCGCAGCAGTGCGGGGAAGCCGGCTACCCCCACGCCCACCTGCGGGCTCTGTTTGACTTCGCCCTGGAGATGATGCACGTGGTGGACGACTTCAACAAGAACATGCTGGGCTTCAAGTTCAAGCTGCGCATCGGCTTCAACCACGGCCCCCTGACGGCGGGGGTGATCGGCACCACCAAGCTGCTGTACGACATCTGGGGCGACACGGTCAACATCGCCAGCCGCATGGACACCACGGGCGTGGAGTGCCGCGTCCAGGTGAGCGAGGAGAGCTACTGCGTGCTCAGCGGCATGGACTACGACTTTGACTACCGCGGCACCGTCAACGTCAAGGGCAAGGGTCAGATGAAGACCTTCCTGTTCCCCAAGTGTGCCGACAGCGGCCCAGTGCCTCAGTACCAGCTCTCTGTCTCCCCGGAGATCCGGGTGCAGGTGGACGGCAGCATCGGCCGCTCCCCGACCGATGAGATCGCCAACATGGTGCCTGCAGCAGCGACCACTTCTGCTGCTGCTGTGCCCAGTAGCGCTACTAGGTCCACCAGCCCTGGGGTGGCCACTGGCCTCCTGGGACATGGCAAAGGGACGGTAGAGTCCGGAAACAGGTCGGACAGTCGGGAGAGAGGTCCTACGCCAGAGACTACTGCCAGACGCTCCTCGTCCCATGCCGGCCTGGCATCTCTGCCCGTCACTAGTCTGAGTGTTTCTCCTTTAGAAAACGGCAATCAACCTAACCCTGTGGCGTCCGTCCCCGTCCAGACAAATCCCGCCCAGAATGCTACGACGACCGCATCAGGGAGGGAAACGGAGAAAGACAAAGAGGTGGAGAACGACGACATTGGCGAGCTAACCAGACTGTAAAATGTATCTAAGCACTTTTTCATTAGCCTTCTACCCTTTAAGCTGTCTTGTGTTCCTGCCGGTTGTAGTTTTTACGATGAAAGGCATGTTTGTAGTCCCAGCACAGAGGCCTGAGGAGAGTATAGAGGAAACCCAGGAATGCTGGCAGCAACCAGCCTCTGGGCCCTCTGTTTTCTTTCACTTTTCATGTCTTTGGGCTGACATTGGAAGTGCAGGGCATTGTGTGGATCGCATTAAGGGTTGAAAGTAAGACAGAGGGCAGTAATGGAGAGAGGGGTGAGCAAACATTCTCTCATTTGTTACAGATCCCATTGTGTCCTATGGTCTACGTGATTCTCACCTTTATATTTCTTGACTTTTCGCGTTTTTTCTTCGTCTTTTTGTCTGACTTTGTTTTTCATCGGACGTTTGATTAAGTGCCTTTAGCATAATGTGTAGACAAAGCAGTTCTAGATAGGGGACGAGGAAGATACCTAAAGGGAAAGAAAAATCTAGAAAACTGCAAGATTCATATACCGGTACATTTAAGGCAAAAGCTTTTGTCTTGTTATGATGTGTCTTTGTTTTGGTCTGTGTAGTCACATTATTATTATTATTGCTTTTGACTTCTTCTCGGAGCAACAATCAAGAAATGGAAAGTAAAAAAATGCCACCGTCAGCCGGGAATTCTGGGTTACAAAGGGAAGGAGAAGATAATAATGTTTAGATTAGAGAATAAGTTACACAGCCTCAAGTTCCGGCACAACCTGAGGACATTACCTCTCTGGCTCTCTAAATTGTTCTGATGTTCACAATGAAAAACAGACATTGTCTCAGAAAAGCACAGGCCTTGCACAATGCTCTCAGACAAACAAACGTGTGTGTGTGTGTGTGTGTGTGTGCGCGTGTGCGTGTGTGTGTGTGTGGGTGTGCGAGTGAGTGTGCAAGCGTCTGCAGTGTTAACTGCCGTCCACAGTGTCCTGGAGAGAGGTGCCATTCTGTAACTGATGAAACTGGAGGATGACTAAGAGGTCTGGACTGTAATCAAGACATAATGAAATCCCTCTTGCTGATGTGGCAGCTTTTTCCCAGCCCTGGTTAGGACCTTTGTCTCACATTGCGCTGTGGAATCTTAGCCTCAGCTACACTAGCATGATCGCCCCACAATTCAACGAACTAAGCTAACTTTTAGCTCCACATGTTAGATGACGTTACAGCCTCCCAGTCATAGGCTTCTCTTCTTATGGGAATGGCAATTGTAGTCACTGGGAACTGTATCTTTAGAGCCTCTTTAGCTGTGCCTGCTTCTTGTACATTTAGCGAACAAACTTAAACCTGAAATCATTAGATGACATCCTGTGGTAGTGGGAACAGATACATTTGCATACAGATTGGCCCTTTTAGATTGGGGATAAGTCAAGATCACTTGCAAATGTAAGTCAAGAGATATAAGGGAAGCCACAGCTGAACAAAAATTGTATCTTAAGGGCTGTGCTGATCCCACCTAAAGCTTTGCCATTCAGTCCTGATATTTCATGGCTGACTTGAGTTTTAAATACTTGATTAGTCAGTCCAAAGACTCACTCATTTTCTGCAATGACTGAAGACTTTTTAGGGAAATGAATGCAAGCTGAATACACCTGATTTCTCATTTGTTAATGCTGTTGGCACTTGATCCTGTAAGATACTGGATTTAAGGAAGTTCCTGATGTAACTTGTGACACCTACCAAGGTTAGCATGTTCTGTATTCAATCACTACTACTTATTTTCAGACTTTGGATTAAGTTGTTGTTGCTCTTTTACTTTACTTTGTTGTGAACGGTAAGTATTATTCATTATTTGAGATGATTTATTGAGGGAAATGGTTGTGATCAACTGTATAGTGCATCTTCCTACTACAATTGTCTGTAGAGAAGTATTTGTTGTGTCTTTCTCTTTGTTTTAGTAAAAGGGTTGTGTGCTAGCAAGGGAAAAAATATTATTCCCACCGTAGTGTCTTATATTACTTTTCAACACAGACAGGCAGGTGTCCTCAAAGACTGATGTGAAACCCTAAAAACATGTATGCTTTCTGTGTAATGACTATCAATCCAGAAATGAATGAGTATAATACTTTTTGTAAAGGATTCAAAGCTAAAATGTTGAGGTCAAATTATGGAGAAGATGTATCCAAGCAACCATTTTGGTTTAAAGTGCAAAATATTTCAACTGCAGCACTTAAAGTTTCTCTTTCGTAGTGAGTATTTGTTTTACTATGGTTCCTTGTGTGTACTGCAAAGGTTTGCGAGTGCCTTTTTAGTCATGTATGAATATCCTTTCCTTATCAACTCTGAATATAACATTTTTTGTTTCTCAAAACTGTTCTTTTTTTGTACAGCTTTTGTACATTTGTAAAGCTTACATGTTGTAGATGGATGTTTATTTTTCTCATGCAAATTGTTCTCTTTTTATATGAATTTGAGCTGTGCCTTTTCTTATACATAACATTCTGAGCAATCATTTCAATTCAAACATTCAGATTGATTGATATTATTGTGTTATTGCAGTTTGTTGCCACATTTTGGTATGCAACTACCACATTGACAAAAAAAAAAGAGACACTATTGTTTTGGCTAGATGACATTGTATTCTGTAGAGTTGCTCAAATGGGGCAAAGTCACTTTAAGTGCAATAATCCACAAAAGTGAAAGAACATCATTAGCAACTATGAGCACACAACCCTTGTAACCTGCCCAGTTTCTATGTATTACAATAAAGGAAAACCCAAAAATATCAGAAAACTAGTATAGTGTAATCTTGCGATGTCTCTAGCAAGGAGAACCTGCTTAATTGAGGTCTTAGACACAGGTGTGCAGGATAAAGTGCAGACATGTTAACATTTTGGAGACTTTTGAGAAATGTATTTATTTGTTCTGTTTATTAACACATGGTGTCCTGATATGTTGCTGGATTAATACTGTACATGGCCTCTTAGGAAACAAAGGGAAAACAATAGTTAGTTCCATTCTATTCTTTCTCAAGTGGTGGATTTTTTTTTTTTTTTAACTAACTTGCCTTCACTGCAAAAAATAAATAAAAATACCTTGGTTGGTGGAATTGAGATTATGTTTTTCACAATGTAGTTGTTAACTAAATTGGATGAACTAACTGAATGGCACATTGGAACTGTTTTTGATGCCAAAGAGTGTCATTAATCATGTTTTGCCTTATCTCCCGCTTTCATTTGCTATTTATTGTTGTGCACATTGATGATGGTCATTTATATACTCACTGTTCTGATATGTATACATTTGCACAATGCACCCACTCTGTATGTACATATGCATTTATATTGTATGAGCATTTATTTTTATTATTATTATTTATACATGTGCATGTGCCAGCTTATGACATTGTTAATAGGGGGAGATATAAGGGGGAAAAGGTGTTAAAAACAACATTCAAATTATACTGTATCTGTGTCCTGTTTGGTTGCATGCATTTATGTACGTACCTGTATGACTGTTTGTGTAACTGTATGAGTGTGTTTGTAGAAGATTGCTTTAACCTCAGAGGGATTGTGTGCTGAATTTGGACATCTTCCCCATCATCACACAAAGGGAAAGCAACCGCTAGATTTCTGTTTGGTCCCCAGTTCATATTACTGTACAGTCAGGTTCTGGCAGGTAAATCTTTGGCCTCCTTCAGACTGTCTTCAGTCTTTTTGGAGGGGTCTGCAAATGAAGGTTAAAACAAACAAATAAAGTGAGTTTTTGGGAGATGTGTTTAGATTGTCCTGTTTGAATGCATACCAGACTGTTTGCAGACATACAAACAACACATTTATTCAGTGCATGTATGATTTGTTGATTGGCTCCAGAAGTTGAAACAAATAATTATAGGCCAATTCATGGAACCTATAATGGCCCTATCTATAGTTGGTGCATAGCCTACAAGCAACCATAATTATTTCTCATTTACAGTACATTCTGTAACACAATTCAGGGTTGAGAGTGCTATGATAATTGATTTCCAAGTTGAGAGATTGTTGAAGAATAGTTCAGTTCTTCATTTTCAGATACTAGTAATTTGGGGGGTTATTCCACCCCTAGAGGCTAGTTCATGTACGTCCACATGACGCACGGTGGGACATAGGTTTGCGTAAGGGCGTGATTGCACAGCCCCTCCCCCCCACAGTCTAGCTGGAAAGAAAAAAACTTTTTTTGTATCGGAGGAATCAACAGCCGCCATCTTGACGCGGCTCAGAATCAGGATTTCGGGAGATCATGTTTTTTTATACCGATACGAGCCATTTAGACCGTGCTCAAACGGCTTTATTCTGCAGAAAATCGAAGTATTTATTCGTTCGAAGATAATTATTGTAAACAAACGAGGATTGGAGCGGTTTTTGTCGTCTTCAAAGCCCCTCGTATATTTGATTTCCCCTTCAGAGAGCGCCGCTTCTCTCGGTAGCTCTCCGCTCCTGACGGATGGATTTACCGGGGGACAGTGTCGAGAAAAATAAATCGTTGCATGAAAAATATTTTTGGAATTTTGTTCTTTTTAATGGAGGCGAACATGGAATTTAATGGTGTTCGTTTGGACCACGAAAAAATGCGTCCTTTAAAGATGGGAAATTAGCGATGTATATGGAGAAAAGGACTTAATTCCAGTTTGTATATTCTTTTGGACTATTTTTAATTTATTTTTCTTGAACTGAAAGAATTTTTTGGCCAAATTATTGAGGATAATTATGTGGGTGTTGGGTGTTGGATTATCATGGGGTGATTGTCGACGGCGAAGCGTGGCGCTGTTGCCTTTCTGTTGAAACATCCTACTCGGCTGGCTAGCCAGCTAGCTAGCAAGCTAGTTAATTACCCCTTTACGGGGTGTGTTAGTCAAAACTTACAGGTTGATTGCTGTCAGTAGTTTTTCTCGAGTTGGGAGGAATCCTGTTTCGTTTTGCATCTTTATTTAGTAATCATCATTACCGATCAGAATCATGGCTGAGAATTTGCTGGACGTCGGACCTCCAAACGCAAAGCGACCGAAGCTGAATTCACCTGCTCTCTCAGCATCTGATGGACCAGGTAAGGAGGGCCTATCGGAATCCGGGTTGCAATTATATGAGCTTTGTTTGGACTAAAACGGATACTTTTGTGCTGCCATTACGGTGCACTAATTGTTGACTAGGTTCGTTCTCGTGCTTCACCTGGAACTTTCATTCATTGTCAGTCCTGCAAAATAGCAGCGCGTGGTGATATTCCACTGGATAGTCACCCATCTCCAGATCTCTCACCCTGCTACTGATACAGCCTACTGCTGGTGCACTGGAGTTTACTGTAGGATGCTGATGTGTTGCCTCCAGTCTCAATGTGAACTAGATCGCTACACCATGGGAAACGTGTTTTGTTATTATTGGTGTTCATGGATGCTACAAACTATATAAACCGTATTGGACTATTCATACAAAGATGCCAACTATTTTGATGCGTTGGGCCTGACCAGCTTTGCACTCGCACTCCCAGCTCTCCTGCTGCCCATAAAGCCAACCTCGCAGACCACAACACAACGCAGCTCATGCTTGGTTTCCGCCAGAGAAAGTAGGGGCTACCAGAAGAGCATCTAAACCTTGCCCGGGGGACCACGTCATACCCACTCGCAAACCTGCAAAAACAACTTTCCATTGCCTGTCCGCAAGATCCCATCATTTAACATGGCATTTCACATCTGTCATATTTTGTGGTTTGCATCGTGTGATATTATGTCAGCTATCTACCACCCTCTTGCACATCTGTTCCGAGGTCTGTGTGCCACACTCAGATTGAGCCTAAATGATGTAGAACACTCACTGGCTGTTTTCACAAGACTGAACTGACCCTAATGTTCCTTGGTGTTGTTAACTCAAGTGAGGGGAGTAGTGCTTCTCCAATAGTGGTTCAGGATGGGGGCAGCCAGGCCGTCTTGGGTCGGGGGGAAAAAGGCATTCAGGTAGCAGGCCTGTTGACGAAGCCCACCTAGGTCTGCTGTGGCAGAGGATGGTACTAAGCCTATATTATCCCATAAGGATTGCTGCATGCTGAGACCCAGGGGAGAGGGGAGGCCAGTGTGACTGCCTCAGGACCAGCTGCCGGTGTCTAATGTCCACGCCAGGACAAGATAGTTTATGACTGCAGGGGGGGGGGGGGGTCATTGGAATCAATGACTTCAAAGTTCAGAGAGGTTCGGTATCAGATTATCTTATTTTTGACCCATCAGTTAGCACTTATCTATCCAGGAATTTGGTTTGAAGTTTAGCGGGAGAGTGCGATGCGCACACGTCCATTGAAGATCTGTGGTAAGAATGGTTGGGTTCATTTTGTGCAGGAGAATTACTATCACGGATTCTTTAGTATCACACACACTGGGTGAAAAGAAAATGCAGGCCACTTCCATCTTAATGAGCCAATTTTGGGATAACAATTATCACCTTACAAAGAAAGTAGGCCTTACACAAAGCTTCATCCATGGCTCAATGTTCACTGCTACAGAGACCAGGGGGGTATTCCATCAGTGTTGCCAAAAGAAAATCTAGGCTTAGATCTTAAGTCTTGCAAGACTCAAAATAAACCTAGATTTTCCTTTACCGATGTTGATGGAATGCCCCTCGGAAGTGTCTGGCAACTGTTTACAAACAGCTTGGGGCCGTCGGGATTCATTGTTCTTCTTTCTCTCCTCTGCTGCAGTATCTCTTGCACACTGACAGGCCCCAGTCCTTAGCAAGTGTAGCTCATCTCTCAATGGGGTGACAGTAGCTGTCGCTGGGCAATAAAGCAGCCTTGACACTACATGTCTCCTCAGCTGCCAGGCGCGCTGTCTCTCTGCCTCAGCAACCACACACACACACACACACACACACACCCATCTTCTTTAATAGCCCAGCAGCCCCCCCCCCCCACACATAGACACGCATCTAGCACGGCACAGTGCAGACCCGCTCCCTTTGAACTTCTGGAAGTACACTGCAAAGATTTAACCACCGTATTGGAGAAGGCAGGATAGTGTTTGGGTTGGATAAAAACCCTAATTCCCGGAAATTCCTCAGGCAAACCTGCGACGGAAAACGATTTTTTTAATACATCCTCCTTTCTCCCCTCCGTCTCTCATGTTATTCCCACTCGTG
Source organism: Nansenia antarctica (assembly GCF_963989245.1). Classification (NCBI taxonomy): domain Eukaryota; kingdom Metazoa; phylum Chordata; class Actinopteri; order Argentiniformes; family Microstomatidae; genus Nansenia; species Nansenia antarctica. Next base: position 61,433,346 of record NC_137675.1, on the reverse strand, counting down.
CTCAGTCCTCACCCTATTGGACAGTGAGACTTATGCCCAAGGGAGTAATGAGGAGCAAATGGAAGAGGTAATGTCGAAGATGAATATAGGCCTGTGTGTGTGTGTGTTTGGAGAGAGAAGAAGAGAGGACTGCACTGTTCTATTTTCACAGGTTTTGCTGGCTGAAGGAAATTATCCACCTGTATCTTCCCGTGACTCTGTAACATCTCAAATTGTGCAGCAAAGCAAATCCCTGCTCAACAGTAAACGCCCACTCCCTCACACTTACAGCCAGGCTTATAGTAAAGGGTTGGGCTAAGCTGCGGAGCCACAAAAGCACAGATCTTTATGGGCTTGGCTCAAGTCACGTTTCCCAGGGGGATAGCCTGTCCGTTATGACTGTGACAGACAGAAAACATGCTCCTCGCCCCACCCCACCCTCCCCCTGCTGTCGATGTGTGACAGGTTAATGTTGTTATGGCGTTATGGTCTCACATGTTTTGCCTACGAGCCAGCGTTTGGTTTGTTTTTTAATTTCTATCTAGCCTAGTGGAAGTATCTATGCCCTGACAAATGGGCACCAGCGTTCAGGCACACCGCTTACCTAGTGGGTGTCCCCCTTCTGCTTGGGCTGTGTGAATGGGCCCCAGCCCTTGGGTGACCATTATTCCAGCCATGTTAGCATTTAGTGTACAGACAAAATACAGTCAAGCGTAAAAACGCTGCCTTCAACCAGCTTCAGGGGCACAGTCACAGGCGGTGCGCTCGCTGTGCGGGTTAATGTCTTGGCTGAAGCGGAACTGATTTAGAAGGGGGCAGAGTACCACTGTCTCCCACTCCCCCCCCTCCCCAGACAGGAGTGGAGCAGCAACCCCATCGGCACCTGGCCCTCCCTGTGTCCCCTCCTCGCTGTCTCTCATTCTCTGTGAGCAGCCCTCCGGTCCACAGGGTTACTAATACTCTCCCATGTGAAACTGGCAGGATTCTGCTACCAGCAGGGCGTTTTAATTTAAAACTCTGTGTGTCTGTGTCTCTGTCTGTAACAGCTGAATAAAACACTTTCACCTCTCTCCTCCTCTGACGCCCTCTCACAGGCAGCTTTAGCCGTGTCTCTTGATTTCTCCCCTCTCCCTGAACGGTTGTGGTTTCATAAAGGCAAAGCAGCAAATGACTGCAGGCTGGATTTACAAGTGCAGCGCGGCCACTAATTCTCCACATCTTGAAGTCATCACACCTCTTTATAAAAGCGGCATATTAGCGTTTTTTCCCCCTTCTTTACACCAGTCTCTCCAATCAAAGATGAACAAACAAATGTGGTATCGGACCTCACGCGTTCGAAAACTTGGCATTAAACATCCCAGACTGGTGAGGTCGGTTCTCCTGCGGCGTCTCTCTCCATCCGTGACTCATTATCTCTTAGCTGTGGGTTAGACACACGCAGATTCAGCCCTGATGTTCATTCACAATGTCATTTTAATTGTTTTCTTCTGAAGTCGGCAGTTTGGTGGGGGGGGGACTTTTTGTCCTGCATTTTTGTATTTGAAATGAGAACATAATAGAGATATTGACTGAATCGATATTCCCTAGTCTCCAAGGAGAGACCCAGTGCTTCTGAATCTGGGATCTCCCGAGAGTTGTAGTAGTGTTTGAGGACGGTGAGAACATAGTCGTGTGTGTGTGTCCCCGAATGTTGGTGACTGGTCTCTCTAACGCAGCATTTTTTATCTCTTGATCCATTCAAGGGGGAGCCCAGAAAAGGCTGTGTGCCTTGGGAGGTGGGGGGGCGGGGGTGTTATCTCAGAGCTACCCACTGTCCCACGCCCGCCAGCGGCTAATTGGCCTTTCAAGCGTATGCTGCTGTGGTGACAATGGCAGCTGCACGCTACATTCTGGCGTGTTTGTGTGTGTCGTCTCGCCCTTTTAAAATCTTATCTCTCCCATTAGCGCCACCATTGCCGCCTTTTTCTTCTCTCGGCGCGCCGCCGCCGTCAGCCGCAGTCAGGATCTTCGTCGGTAGGCGAGGCAGAGGTAGATGACGGGCACTGGCATCGAGTTATCACGAAGCCGGGAGAGAGAGGAGCGTCTCTGACCCCCGCTCTCGGCCCAGGCCGCTCCAGGCCAGGCGGGTCCGCCCGCACGCCCGAGCCTGTTATCACCTCTCAGGTTGGAGTGTGTCTAATAGAGGATTTTCATCTCCGCCGGTTTTAAAAGCGGGTGAATCATCATCACTCTTCCAGAGCGCTGGGAGACGGATCTTGAGAGAGCGACGGAGTCACAGGATTATAGTTTTTCCCTTTTTTCGTGATTGATTCAAGTGTTCTCTCTTCCTTTCATGTCCTGCTCACAGGGCGCTTTGCTGCCTCGCTTTTATGGTGAAGTAATTCCACTATGGTTGTCAGCCACCTTGAGTGGTGGAATCTGAATGCTTTTCTCTCTCTCGGTCTCTCTCTCGTGCCCAAATACACGCACACACACTTCTCTTACATGCTCTCACTCTATCAACGAAATGCTGTATGTTAGGAAAGTTGTCAGAGGCGCAGGTGCTTGCTCTTAAAGATTAAGCCTGATGCGTCCTTTATAGAAGAACTTTATTCTTTTAAAAAAATGTTTTTACAATTCAACGACACTAATTGATATAGCGGAATGGAGTAAAATCTCTGCTTAGTTTGAAGCCTTTAAAGAGCTAAGGAGCTACTATGATTGTAGCTCCGTAACCCCTAAACAGCCAGTAAATGTCAAGTCAACACTGTCCCTTTCCAATCTGGCAACCTGAGGGTTCAGGCACTCCCGTTAAGAAAGAGGGAGGAGGTTGTGACAGGCCAGACGCTGCGCTGGGCGTGTGGCTGCGGTCGCGCTGTTGAAACCTTTTTAGGCACTCGCACGCACGCCCTCACGTGTAGGACCTTGGCATGGGTGTGTGATTTGAACTGTAGGCCTCATTAGTGTGTGTGTGTGTGTGTGTGTGTGTGTGTGTGTTGGTGTGTGTGTTGTTTACTCTGTCTGCACTCAAGAGTTCATTCCTCCCGAAGGCCCAGCCAGCCACAAGAATGCTCCCCGCGCTCGGAGCAGGAGTCCTCCACTGTGCAGGGTGGCTCCTCCTGCGCAGATCAGACCCTGTCCTCAGTGTCCTGTGATAGAGCGTTAGCCTACGCTTCACCGTGTGACGGCTGTCAGTCATAACAAGGCCTCGGGTGTCATGACGTGGATCAACTGGTTCTTAACGAGTACCCTTTCAAGCTCCGCAGCGCAGTCGGAGATAATAAGGCGTGACGCATGATTGTGCAAACTAACTCCTGCAGACACTTGTGTAACTTACGGTCGGTGTGTGACGGCCACAGCACGGAGCAGGTTACAGGTTCAGAATTGTAAAGTTGCCTTGTCATCATGCATTGAACAGGGGACCACCCACCACCCACATCCACGTTTCCTTAAAAAAAAAAAAAAAGCTCCACCCTAGTGTGCACTGTGCAGCCATAATAACAGTTTCACGTCCCGTTCTCCCGGCTGAGAATAGGGACGGTTGTGATAACTTGGGTGAATGATGCGTCTTGCCATAGAGATTGTGTAGTTCTTGAGTTTCGAGGTGACGCAGATTCATCTTGTGATGGTGCGGCTAAAGTGATAGTTTGTTATCATTAACAAACACACCGAAATAGGGTGCATAGAGGAGATTAGAGGAGAGCGCACCTCAGGCCTGACCTTTTGGCCAATTGACTGTTTTCAAATAATAATACTGTGAAATCCTTGGAAATGAATCAGATAGGTGTTAGAAGCGCCGGTAACTTTTGAGCCTACCTCAAATCATCTTCTGTAAGAAGCAAGACTGATAATGAATCAAATAATTACAATTACTGCACATTCTTGTTTTCAGTCTAATTGTCACCAATTCACACAAGGAGGCACTATGTCATTCATGGGGGGGGGGCATGTTTACTAGGGGTGCAACGGTTCAGTTGGTCCACGGTTCGGTATGAACCTCGGTTTTTGGGTCACGGTTTCGGTTCGGTTTCGGTACGTGTTTTGGTGTGTAAGGAGAAAATAAATGCTACTATTTATTTACAAACTGTTACTTTATTTTGCTTAGGCCTATACTTATGGAACTTTAACATTTAGTCATTCCAGAATATGACTGGTATATTTAAGCAATATCACACGAGAGGGAATGCTGTTATACTGAATATCAGCGCGGCTGTGATTCGGTCGTAGGTACGAGGCCGCAGGTCAAGTACCGAAGACGATCACAGCCGTGCTGATATTCAGTAAAACAGCACTCCCTCTCGTGTGATATTGCTTTTATACAACAGTTCTACAGCGCGATTTATTAGTTAACAGTAATAAGCGACAACAGATTATGATTTGTTTGTTTATTTAATCATAAAAATAAACAAAAAATAGTTCCGCAACTGAACTTCAAATGGACTGTTGCCTAGTAACCTGAACACGAACAATGTAGTCTAATTAACGGTAATTTAGTAGAACATCTGTGCGGGGGAGTGATACATAAAGTTAAAAGTCCCAGTGCTGTTATACTGTATATCAGCACTCATGGAATGCCTCTTGTCCAATCAAATCCAATCAAATTACTTGGTCGGAACTAACTGTTGTATAATATAAACAAATACAAATATATATCAACAAAAAACACTTTCAAATGTAAAATAAATAAATAAACGTGACACCAGCCAGTGTTTTGATAAACCATTTGCTTTAAGTTGATGTGTCATACATTGAAATCTGAAAAAAATATGACTAAGTTAGACTAATTTGAATGTTGTTAGACCTCAGGCACATATTGGGTTAATATTACTTATTTATTACTGGCTGTAATAAAACCGGAAACAACAAATGCTGCTAACAGCTAGTGGCTAACAAAGGTCTAGACCAGGGGTAGCCAACACGGTGCCCGTGGGCACCTGGTCGCCCGCAGAGACCGCGCGAGTCGCCCGTAGGGCAAGTTCTAAAAATATAACTATTTACCATGAAGGTCCCTTTAAAACATGGGTCTCCAACACGTCGCTCGCAAGCTACCGGTAAAAAAGATGCAGCCTTCCCCAAAAAAACGACAACAAATAAATTCACCCTGGAAACCTTTTCCAATTTCAATCCCTTACTGAGTTCCCCCCCCCCTCCAACACAAAACAATTAGATCAGCTGTCAATCAAATTGCTACCGTTGTAGTGTAGACTACTACTGTGTCTGAGGTAAAGTTAGCAACTGAGCTAAAGCAGAGTTCGGTGTTAGCAAGGCAGTGTAGCTTATACAGCGAGTGGCAAGCCCATGAGCTCGTTGGTAACATTAGTCCGCCAGTAGTCTCGCATAGCCAGACCTATCTCCACACTTCGCTTCGCGCTGTACCAGCGCTGGAGAATATATATTTTTTGCTTAAGTGTGCGTGCGTGAGACGCAAGAGTTTTTGCAGGGTGAGATGTCTACAGATGAAAGTAAGCACGTTGAAACGTTAGCAAATATACTTGCTGAGTGTTCTAACAGAGTAAGGTTGTTATTAGTATGACTAGTGTGATTATAGTTCCATGGTGTCAAAGAACTAGCTAGCTAGCTCAGAGGTGATGAGATGAGCTAGTCTGCTTGCACACTTGCCAGCTAAAGAGCTAACTGGAGGCACTTTATTATTTTTACTTAAAGTAGATATACAATCTTTCTTATTTTGCTAGAATTGGGCTTCATGGTAATACCATAATGGCATATTTACAGATTTTCCGATATAAATGTAATGAAATCTACTACTCCTGAACAAGACTGACAGATGAGCATTTAAATGACTCTATAAGAGTGAACCTAAGTGGATACACTCCAGCATACACGACTCTTGTAGACTCCATGCAGTGACATTCATCTCAAGTGTAGGAATGAGTGAATGCACTTTTTTTTTTTTTTTAAAGAGACAAAAAAATAAATTAAAATGTTTTCTGACTGAAAAGACTAGAAAAGGTGAATGCACTTATTACACACATGTGGACCATACAATTATAAGCTTTTCATATGTGAATGGAGGTGATGTGATACATTGATATATGGATACAGAATATACTGCTAGTACTATAGTGAGCTTACACATTGACATTTGAAACAGAGCATGCTAGTGAAGAATTTCTGAGTGTTTTGATACGTTACGTGAATGAATGTAAGTAATAAGATATGAGTAGCTCTCGGCCACTTACAGTTTTTCAAAATAGCTCTCGGATGAAAAAAGGTTGGAGACCCCTGGTCTAGACTGTTCACACACTCCTTGCTTTTGAACACGTCCTAAAATGAAACTATGTTTACAAGCCATGTATCACTTACAGTAGCCTACGGCAAACGAGAACAATGAATCCATTCCACAAAGTATACATATTTAATGATCCGTAAACTGTTGTTTATTGCATTGAGTGGGCACTTCAAACTTCAAGTTGCGTGTTATGAAAAAACCAGAAAATATGACATTTTGGCAAGAAAAAGTTTGAGAGCTATTTATAGCTGTTTCATGGATGCGAGTGGTTTTCGGTTTCACCAGCTGCCGATACAAATGTAAAAGTGCCACGGCACGGCTCGCCTCAGCACGCTTTTGAACAGTTCTGGGTACGAGACGTTTTCCACTATACACAAGAGACCAGGAACGAGTAGGAGGAGTAGGAGATAGTAGGCGGAGTTACGCGTCATAACAGCGCGCCATGGTGGTGACGTATATTTTCACGAGACACAACACAGCCACAACAATAGCAACATGGAGGAACTTGAAGCTATCGTATACTTTTTCCTCGGCATGTGGTATATTATTAACCGTGGTTTTTTGAAGAGAAAGAGAGAGAGGGATATGTACACATAATAAAGTCATGTTTTTTAAACCCTTAAAACCACTGCCTTCACTTGTCTGCTTTATGAACTGTAATATCATTTTTATGTTGAGCATATGTGATGGCTACTACTTTAGCTCACTGTAGTATCATTGTTATGTTGAGCATATCAGATGGCTACTACTTTAGCTCACTGTAGTATCATTGTTATGTTGAGCATATGAGATGGCTACTGCCTGATCGATGTCGACACTGCTCGTAGTGAATATAAGCACTTGATGCATGTTGAACTCCTGGTTCATTGAGTTTACTCCCGGTTCACTTCTCGGGGTGGCACCACGGTGGTTCAGGGCTCAAAATGACCGTATACCGATGGTGGAGTTAGCCAGCATAGTCTTGTCTTTTTACCACCTTCCTAGCCGGTGTTATTCACGGACAAACACGGTGCCCGGAGGCACCCTTTGCGGGTTAATAACTGTGGTTTACCGTGGGTTACGGTAAAAATTCAAACGTGTCCCGAGAGGGGAGAGGACAGGAAATCTGAAACCATTTGAATGGTGTCGATACGACACTCTTATCACGGTCGACACAGCGCGGAGCGAATTCCCGGGTAGAACTTTTCTCTCCCCCCGCTGTCAACGGGAGTTTCAACCAGCAGGCGCGGTGCTGCAGGCAGCAGCGGGTGAACTCCCGGTTCATTGAGTTTACGGTTAAAAGCATATCTTCTCGGGGTGTCAGCGCGGTGGTTAAGGGCTCAAAATGAACGTATACCGATGGTGAAGTTAGCAAAGGAGTATTGTGTTTGTACCACCTTCATAGCCGGTGTTATTCACGGGCAAAGACGGTGCCCGGAGGCACCCTTTGCGGGTTAATAACTGTGATTTACCGTGGGTTAGGATAACAATTCAAACGTGTCCGGATAGGGGAGAGGACAGGGAATCCAAAACCATTTGAATGGTGTCGATACGACACTCCTATCACAGTCGACACAGCTAGGAGCGAATTCCCGGGTAGAACTTTTCTCTCCCCCCGCTGTCAACGGGAGTCGTCAACCAGGAAGCGGTGCTGCGAGCAGCAGCGGGGGGGGGGGGGGGACCCGTCACTTACGGCCGAATATCTCCGCGTCACAATGGGTTATAATTCCAAACTAAAATTCTCCATGATCACAATAGCATGCTGAACACACTGAAATTCGAATGGAGTCTTAGTCATGTACCGTTAACGAGATAGAATAAGCAAAGCAGATTTATGGTACATCGTAAAACGCTCATCGGGGGGGGGGGACCCGTCGCTTAAGGCTGAATATCTCCGCGTCACAATGGGTTATAATTCCAAACAAAAATTCTCCATGATCACAATAGCATGCTGAACACACTGAATAGTAAGAACAGTAAGAACAGTAAGAAGTAGTAGTCTCTGCTGTTCAACGCTGTTGTGAGATTTAAAAATGGCGGTTAGTGGTGTACTGTGAAAACATACGATGACGATGTTGTGACGATTTCCATTGACCAATCAACGGTGTGCAGCGTCACACGTCACACGCAGCCTGGCAAAAAGGTACCGGCTCGCAAAAAGGTTCCTGCTCGCGAAGGGTAGCTAAAGAACCGACCCGACCCGACCCAGGCCGACAAATGGAAAAGCGCCAAAGAAGCAGGCCAGCCTGGGTCGACCCGGGCTAGCCCTGTAGTGGAAAAGCACCATTAGGCTTGACGACTGGTATAGGAGAGGAAGAAATTAAAGTAAAAATGCACTTTAGCCATGACAGCTGTACCAGCTGTAGCCCATATATATTATGCGCATATACGACACACGTGAAGCCTTTCTGCGACACGCGTTTTTGTTCACTGTTTTTGTTCCCTCATCGCTGTATTCAATGCCAACGATGCAGATTTGTAGCAATCCAGGGCTTCCTCAAACTGTTGCCATGTTCTGAACTCCACTCGCCATGAACAAACATTTGAACAAGAAGCAACTGCCTTCCAGACCAACTCGACCTCTGACTTTGAATGAAATGCAGCAAACCGAAAACCGCCACGGTCCACTAGTGTATATATATTTTTTGTACCGTAATCAATTATTTATTGCAAAACAGTACAGTACACATGAAAAACTCACATTATTACACCAAACAAAATAAGTGTCTGTCCTGATTTCCCCCCCCCTTATCTTACCCCCCCCCCCCCCCTAGTTCTTCACACTATATTTGGTATATCGGTCCACTAGTGTATTTTGATAATCGATTAATCTGCCGATTATTTTTCAGATTAATCGGATACAAATAAAAAAATAAAAATAAAGATTTATTTTGCACATTTTATTTTATGTTTTCTAAATCAGCCAGGCCTATACATATACAGTACATGTGCAAAATGAATAAGTATTAATAAAAAATAATAAATAATATAAATAAAAAAGGCTTTGCTACATCAAATAGGTTTAACAACAGGCTATGGACTATGGCGGTAGATTGTTTCAATAAAGTAATTGAACTCTAGCTCAATACATGCATTGTTTTAGGTAATAACTTTGCTTAATGTAACGGTCAGTAACCCAAAGTGCAATATAGGCTACAGACAAGACACTAATGTTTTTATATAACAGATATGCTCCAAAACAATGCAATATTATGTCCTCTCACTCCATACAATAGGCTAGGCTACAGTCAGTGCCTCACTCTAACTCACGGGTAGCTTGGTAGGCTACCACTAGCTAGCCTTTAGCTTATCACCTCTGCTCTACCACTGACGTTAGCCAGCTAGCTAAATACACTTGTCATGCAATATTGAATTCATGAATGCGAGCAAACACTCACTGGCTATCGCATTACATTACAGTCATTTAGCTGACGCTTCGCCAGAACTCACAAGTGCATCTACCTTGGACGATTTCGGTCGAGTCGTTTTCTCCGCCATGATTTAAATGTAGCCGCCGCGCCGGTGTAGGTACCGGATTTTCCCACCCTACCAGATTTTCACACTTTTCCGGTTCCGGTCATAGGTTCTGCCCTTTCCGGCCATAGGTAGCGCTATGATTCGCTTCGCGATGCCTACACCGCAACAGCGTGCAAGACAGCGTGGCGTGCGTCAACAGGAAGTAGGTTTGTTATGGAACAAGACCCGACGAATCGATAATGGAATTCGTCGCCAACGAATTTCATTATCGATTTTTAGCGATTTCATCGATTCGTTGTTGCAGCCCTAACTGGTGGTAAAAAGTCCAGTTTCATGTTGACTCATTCAGCACTGGTTAATTGATGAAAGGGATTGCATATTGCCACAGTAATGGTTGACGACCAGCAAATGGCAAATAGTGTTTGAAAATCAAATAAAAAAAATAAAGTGGCTATGTATCAAGTCATATTGGCCCAGCTGTTATAATGCAGTATGATGCCTCGAGCAGTTTAGCCTGACTGAGAGACATGCAGCATTGAGCTTGATCTGTGGGTTTGGATGTCTTGACCCATAGAGAAGTACTTAACGTAGCCATATGTAGCATGTAGGGCTGCCACGATTAGTCGACTAGTCGCGACGACGTCGATTACCAAAACAAAACATATTTGGTAATCGACGTCGTCGCATGTTATTTTTGAGCTGAAATAAGCGTTTTTATTTTATTTTATTTTTTCTAGCACCAGGGGAGCCCCCCCTCCCAAATTTCGTTGTTTGGTACCTGTACTATATCAATGACAATAAAGACCATTCATTTCATTCGATAAGCATTCGTTTTTCTTCCCTGGAGCTGCCACTGGCTAGCGTCTCCCAGTGTCTTTGATGTACATGCGCAGTGTCGGTCATCCGGGGCACAAGTGACTTCCCCGGAAAAACAAACAGAGAAATTTCTTCCTGTCCTCGTACCTCTAAAGTGTGGGAGCATTTTAACCACAACGTTGAAAAAAAGAATGTAAAATGTAAAATGTGCAAAGCTGAACTCGCTTATCATGGCAGCACGCTTATCATTTCCATCTCGAAACTTATGGAAAAAATAGTTTATGAACAGGTCGATAGGTACCTTACCGAAAAAAAGCTGATGTATGAATTTCAATCAGGATTCAGAACATCCCATTCCACTGACACATGCCTTCTCTATTTGAACGACCACATCAACCATGAGGTGGACTCGGGCAAGTACTGCGGCATGGTCATGCTGGACCTCCAGAAGGCCTTCGACACAGTAGATCACCACATATTGTTAGATAAACTGAAAGCAATTGGGTTCGATAGAACATCGGTGAGCTGGATGCAATCATACTTAGAGGGGAGGGAACAGGTGGTTAGTGTGAACGGAACACTGTCCCCCCCCCTCCCAGTGACCTGCGGCGTTCCACAAGGAAGCATTTTGGGACCTTTACTGTTCCTAATATATGTGAATGACATGTCATCAGCATGTGATTGCAATTTGTTCCTGTTCGCGGATGACTCGGCTCTGCTGGTCTCTGACAGGGACATATTGCAGGTGGAAAAAGCGCTAAGCACTGAACTGAGTAGAATCTGCATCTGGCTAGCTGACAATAAACTATCAATACACCTAGGTAAAACTGAAACCATCCTATACGGATCCCCATCTAAACTCAGAAAGGCTGAAAATTTTAAAATAAAAGTGGGTAACATTAATATCACAAGAAAAGAGGATATTACATACCTGGGCTCCATCTTAGAGGCAAATCTTTCCGGAGATAAAATGGCAGCAAAAGTAATCAAAAAAGTGAACCATAGAACTAGATTCTTGTACAGGATATCCTCACTTGTCAGTAAAAACACACTGAGGACCCTATCAGGAGCTCTCATTCAATGTCACTTCGACTATGCCGTAACATCATGGTACTATAGAACCACAAAGGCCCATAAAACAAGACTCCAGACAGCCCAAAATAAACTGGTTAGGCTTCTGCTAGGCCTCAACCCTAGGACACATCTAACCGCTGCTCATTTTTTGAGCCTTGATTGGCTACGAGTAGTTGACAGAGTGCAGCAGCTTGCACTGGGCCTGGTCTTCAAGATACGCTACACCACAAAGACACCCAAGTACCTGTCAACATACTTCCAAAAAGTGAACAACGTCCACACATACAACACCAGAGGGAGCTCCACGAACCACGTTCAACCGCGTTGCACCACAAACAAGGGGTTAAACTCGTTTGCAAACTATGCAGTAAAAATGTGGAACGCCCTTCCTATAATCTTAAAGGAGTGCAAAACAATGCCCACCTTCAAAACCACTCTCAAAAAACATTTACAGGAGGCTGCAATCCGTAACTGGACCCTCTAAATCAAAATCAGATTAAAAGACCCGAACTACCCACTGTACATACTTTGTGTTTTGTCCCCCGCCCCCACCTGTGGTGTATGTCCCCACCTGTCCTACCCGCTGTACATACCTTATGTTTTGTTGTATTGTTCTTCCCATGATGGATGTGTGTTTATCTTGTAGATAGTAATAGTTATTTGTCTGTATTATCTTGTAGATAGTACTAGCTTTTTTGTCTGTCTTACATGTAACGATGAATTGAGAATCAAGGACCCCAATTGAAATAAGCCAGTGGCTTTCTTGGGTTTTTATCCTGTTAGTTGACCTTGTATGTAATATGTACTTTCATGTACCTACTTCTGCAAATCTTCTAATAAAGTTTTCAATCAATCAATCAAAACGTCTATGATGCGCGAGCATCTAAAAAGGAAGCACGTTGTGGCAGATGACGAGGAAGACGATGGCTCGTCTCGGTAAGCTAGTTAGCTTGTTATTGGCTAACGATATCGTTACGTTAAAAGCCTTCTTACATTATTTTACGTTGTCATCAAAGCGATACTTATCAAATAGCTAAAAATGTTGTCTTAACGTTACAGTGCTAAGAAGGCGCGTTCTACTATGAGATGAGTGAAGCAAAGCAAAACGTTTGTACTCTGTACAAGTATTTATTTTTGTTTTTGTATTCTTTTGGTTTCCTAGTGCCTAGCCTACCTCATTTTACTCAGCAGTTTGCACCCTCTACTACTCTTTACATTACATTACATGCAAGTGATGCCAGAAATAAATCTGCAAAGTTCATTAAAATATCTATTTTTGAGTGAACAATCATTTTAATTGTCTTTATTTTTAGTTAGCACATGCCTACAACAACTAACAACTTCAAGCTAAATTTAGAAGCTGATTTAGAAGATGATAGCTAAATAAGAGCGATTGAGTAATTGTGCGATAAGCTGTAATTTATTATCCGATTAGTCGACTAATCGTTAAAATAATCGGTGACTAGTCGACTATGAAAATAATCGTTTGTGGCAGCCCTACGGATCTCTATGGTGAACAGGGGTACCCAGAGACAACAAGCTCACTGCTGAGTTCCCCCAGCACAGCCTCCAGCCAGGTATGCTGTAAGCTCTCCAACCACAACAACTCCCACTGCATTAGTGTCTGGGCCCCACTCCAGCAGCCAGGAGAAGAGGAAGGGGTAGCATCTCGTTCTCCAGCAGCTAGGACTGAGGGTGTGTGTGTGTGTGTGTGTGTGTGTGTGTGTGTGTGTGTGTGTGTTTGCCTTTATCACTGCAGTGTCAGCACAAAACTGAACTGTTGATTTAGAGTGTGTCTTTGTGTGTGTGTTTGCGCAGGCAGTGTAAGACTTGGAAAGACATAACTATGTCTTGCGTTTAGTTTTCCTCTGGAGAGGAAAAGTGGTTACTGTGACAGGCCAAAGTGCTTGTAAACTTTATCTTCGGCTGCCTGACAGCTTGAGAATAAACTACCTTTCACTGCCTCTTTGATGATCCGTAAATTGGATAGCTCTCTGTGGGAACTTTGCCTTCATTTCAGCGGGAATTTGACACCCTGCGATCTTAATTTCTCTATCGCGAAACAATGCCTCTGTCCTCAGAAACAGATAACGGTGCATTCTGCCCGTGCCAGGCTCGACAGGTTGTTATTCAGCAAAGAAACCGCACATCTTTTGTCTGTAATAAAACCCTGTGTGTTCTGTTGATCTTATTCCTGTTCTCTCTGCCTCTCTCCAGTAGACCTGGTGTCCCTGTTTGACCTGGAGAACGACCTCCCGGATGAGCTGATCCCCAATGGTGACCTGGGCCTGATGGGCATGCCCTCCAACGGGGGCCCTGGTGGAGGAGGCCCCGGCCTGGGCTCCATGGTCCCCGACGCAGCCGCCAAGCACAAGCAGCTGTCGGAGCTCCTGAGGGCGGGCAGCACCTCCGGCCTGGGGGGGGGCCTCAACTCGGCCGGCCCCCAGCAGGGAGGAGGCATGGGGGGCCAGCTGGGCGCAGTGCTGGGGAAGAACCCCCTGGGCCAGGGCTCCCCCGGCCACAACTCCCCGCAGGCCCAGAAAGGAGGCGCTCCCACGGGACAGGGCAACAGCATGGGCCTCAACGCGGGCTTCAGCCAGGCCATGATGAACAGCGGGCAGGGCCACGGGCTTATGGGCCCGGGCCAGCCAGGACAGGTGATGAACGGGGCCATGGGCCCGGCAGGACGGGGGAGACCCGGGATGCAGTACCAGGGCCAGGCCATGCAAGGGGCGTCGGTGGGCGCGGGAGCCGGCGTGGGGGGCAGCGTGCTAGCGGAGACGCTCACCCAGGGAGGGGCACACAACGCCATGAACGCCCAGCAGGCTGGAAACATGAACAAGGTGCGCGGCAGCTTGATTTAATAATGTTTCCACGGCTCACCGTTTCTGTACCTTCCACTAACCTTCAGCACGGCAGACACCGTTGTTCTCTGGGTTATTGTCTCTCAAGGCCTTTTCATGCATTGTCAGTAGCTTTTTGGAACAGGGCGAAGCTGTACAATGCTGTACAATCGCATGGTCCTTGATCCCTGGCGTGCCTGTCTAGGAGGCTTTATAGGTTTGGTGACACAAGCAAGCCGCACAGCCTTTGTGTCTGCTCATATCTGACTGTAGAATGATTCTATTCAAAGCATGTCTGGAACCTGGGCTCCATGCTGTTCTAGACTGATCTGTTGAGATACTCAAGCTGTGTGTGCGTGTGTGTTTGTGTGTGCGCGCACGCGTGCGCATCTGTTTGTGTGCGGCCACGCTGTAAACCGTGTTAGTCTATCACCACTGTAGGTGTGAGGGCTCCCTGTCTCTCTCCCACAACGGATCGATCTGTTGGGTTTCCCTGGGAGCGGAGGAGGAACCAGACACCCAGCTGTGTGTTTGAGTGATGCACTTTTTAGTTGAAGGCTGTAGTCAGAGCTGGTTTACTGAGATCAGTGCCCATGTGATGTACACTACTCGATAAATGAAATGGTCGATGCTTTTAATAGTATCTTAAGCAATGCATTAAACAGTGTTGTTCCAATTAAAACTAAAAAGAGGTCACAATAAAATATCGCCATGGCGATAGCACTATATGCAGAACAGCGGAATGGATATCAGTGTTTCCCCTAGGTTTGCTGCCTTGGGGGGGTGGCATGGACTGTGGCATGGATGACGCTGGTATGTCGCAGGGTCTTACCCCCCCCCCCCCCCCCGCAGGTAAGACCCTGCGACATACCAGCGTCATGTCCAGGGGGTGTACTAACTTTTACATTAAGCCACCTCACGCTACGGAAACAGGAGATAGGCTCCTGCCCTATGGGCCATTAGGCTCGAGAACCATCGGTTCTCAAGGCTACTTACTTATGTGGTCTTGACTACCTGTCCACTTTCTCACCTGGTTCTTGCGCTCTCTCTCTCTGGTGCACTATCCTGCTCTCTCTCCTGCTCTCCCTCTCTATCCTCCTCTCTCCCTCTTTTGCTGTCAACGTAGGGATGCTCCGATTTATCGGCCACCGATTTAAATCGGCCGATTTCACTCCAAATGACTCGATCGGTGATCGGCAAAAATGGCCGATCGCAAAAACCGATCTTTTTTTTTTTTTTTTTTTCTTTTTTTCTCTGGGGAAGACAGATAACTGAACAGAAAACATAGGAGGACGTAACAGTATGTAAACCATGAAGGCCACGTTTATGATGTCTTTTATACAGCCATATCGACTGACTTGGGCTTCAGGCCCTAACTGGGTGATAGGCCAGACCTTTACTATGCCATAAAAATGGGTCTGCGTTTGCTTGGTGCCTAATGGATCAAAACTTTTGTCTAAAAAGCAAAAAATATTTAGGCTATCCAGTCAGTTATGTATTTTTTTAAAAATCGGTATCGGTATCGGTTGATCTTGAGGAAACAAATCGGTGATCGGTATCGGCCCCAAAAATCCAGATCGGAGCATCCCTACAAAAGGCAAACATAACAACCAGAGTATTTATAATCTAATAAGAGGTATAAATTGATCCATATCAATTTATAACATAATTATAATTGAATATTGGATTGCTGTGGGCAATGCAGTCAGATAATGTCATTTTGACTTTACTCTCTCACCTGAAAATAAATCGTATGTCCAACTATGAAAAACAGAGTGAGATTTTGTGTTTTTCTCCCACCCAATTATTTGTGCTAGTTTCCTGCAATTTGACATACTTAACCACAACATTCACACCTCCCACCCTAACCTAAGTATAATAACCATGTCACAGTTGGTGATGAGGGTGTTGACCACAAAAATCCATACATCCCGTGTATGTGAGTCGAAGGAATTGCAGCTCACAGACACATTTATTTCGTGCAAACAACCTTGTGATATTAATAAACAATTTGCAGTTTGAAAGTACCAGTAGGCTACCAGATACGATGTTGTATGCACATACTGGCTAAGTTCTTACATGCAGCTCGCATGAACACAGATTCTTCCATCAGCGCCTCCCGCTTCGATTGCAGACTCAAGTTAACGCACATGCAGAAAGATGCAAGTTTCCAGTCAGATGGATTTGTATTTTTTTAACCCCAAATATATATACAGTATATATATTTAACCCAAATCAACATAACAGGGGGTAATTTCCGTAGGACATTTTCTCTTATCTTTTGATAGGACCCAAGATAATGAATGTGATGTTCAAAATTGGTGAAGTGTCCCTTTAACCAAACCCTTCACCCTAATTATCTGTGCTAGTTTCCTGCAATTTGACATACTTAACCCAGGGTTTCCGTTAACCGGTAATTACCGGTCTTTGTCCGATAAAATCTGTTGAAGTCCGACATTTTTAAACCTCTTCGGTCATAATGTCCGGTGAAAATAATTCCCTTTAAGCACAATTTGAATACAATTTGCTAAAATTAATTTGTCACATATTCTGCTTCCTTCTACATTAAAAAAGACGAATATATAGGCTATATGTTTTCTTTTATTATTAATGTGTAGACTAGCCTACGTGATGACAAACAGCGGCAGGGTTGCCAGATGGGATTGACAATTTACAGCCTAACTAGTCCGCTAAATAACCGCTAAACCCAGTAGCCCATTCGGCGGTAACCCCCCCCCCCCCATCTGGCAACCCTGTCTCTCAACGGCGCGAGTAGTTTAGTCAGTTAATTTAGTTTGATCTAGTCTAAATAAAACCACTGCAGTGACCGGAGTCAAGGTTATTGTTCTGCGTGTTTTGGATGTGCTAGAGCATAGTGAATGACCACCGAGGGCCGTGAGATGCGGCTAGTAAAGGACGCTAGCCATCTCAACCCCGTTCATTGATTGAGCCTGCCGTGCCCGTTCCAGCCCTGAGTCGGGAGATTCAGAGTATAACATCCCCACCATTAGATTAGGATTGATTAGATTAGGTTGACAATACCACACTACATTTGAGTTTAGGGATATCAATGTTATATATTTGTGTATGTTTTATCTTTATGTATTAAATGTTATAATTGTTCCACATTTGAGACCTGTCTTCCCCCCACTCAGTTATTCAGTCGGTGTCCATCATTTTAGTTCAATTTAGTCTATCTAGTGTTAGAGTTTAATTTGTGCCACTAAGGTGAAATAGTCCACGGGTGTGTATCCCCCCGATACATCCTCCTCATTCTCCTACTCCCGAGTCCGAGTAAGTATGATTTGACAGGCAGCTAGACTTAATGCCTTCCCAATCAGCGAGACGTGGTTATAGAAATTACGTTGTTTTATTGATAAAAAGGGTAAAACTGGAAAGAGAATATAGAAAACGTACATTACTGTCGTGAAACTATTTAACACACTTCAGTTAACGTAATGTGGAGTCCGTTCATTGATCGATGCAGTCTGTTCAATTCCCAGTGTGGCGCGCGTTCAGCGCTGGACATAATCGCATAGCGCGCATGCGAATCATGAAAGCCTATATATTATTATATAGCTCGCATCTAATCGTATCGGATGAGAAATAGACATTAAATTGAAATCTTCCCGGACACGATGACCGGCGCCAATTTTTTCTAACGGAAACCCTGACTTAACCACAACATTTACACCTCCCACCCTAACCTAAGTATAACAACCATGTCACAGTTGGTGATGAGGGTGTTGACCACAAAAATACATACATCGCGTGTATGCGAGTCGAGGAATTGCAGCTCACAGACAAGTTTATTTCGTGCAAAAAAACTTGTGATATTAATAAACAATTTGCAGTTTGAAAGTACCAGTAGGCTACCAGATACGATGTTGTATGCACATACTGGCTACGTTCTTACATGCAGCTCGCGTGAACACAGATTCTTCCATCAGCGCCTCCCGCTTCGATTGCAGACTCAAGTTAACACACGTGCAGAAAGATGCAAGTTTCCAGTCAGATGGATTTTATTTTTTTTAACCCCAAATATATACAGTGGGGAGAACAAGTATTTGATACACTGCTGATTTTGCAGGTTTTCCCACTTAGAAAGAATGTAGAGGTCTGTAATTTTTATCATAGGTACACTTCAACTGTGAGAGACGGAATCTAAAACAAAAATCCAGAAAATCACATTGTATGACTTTTAAATAATTAATTTGCATTTTATTGTATGAAATAAGTATTTGATCACCTACCAACCAGTAATAATTCCGGCTCTCACAGACCTGTTAGTTTTTCTTTAAGAAGCCCTCCTATTCTCCACTCATTACCTGTATTAACTGCACCTGTTTGAACTTGTTACCTTTATAAAAGACACCTCTCCACACACTCAATCAATCAGACCCCAACCTCTCCACAATGGGCAAGACCAAATAGCTTTCTAAGGACATCAGGGACAAAATTGTAGACCTGCACAAGGCTGGGATGGGCTACAGGACAATAGGGAAGCAGCTTGGTGAGAAGGCAACAACTGTTGGCGCAATTATTAGAAAATGGAAGAAATTTAAGATGACGGTCAATCTCCCTCGGTCTGGGGCTCCATGCAAGATCTCACCTCGTGGGGCATCAATGATCATAAGAAAGGTGAGGGATCAGCCCAGAACTACACGGCAGGACCTGGTCAATGACCTGAAGAGAGCTGGGACCACAGTCTCAAAGAAAACTATCAGTAACACACTACGCCGTCAGGGATTAAAATCCTGTAGCGCACGCAAGGTCCCCCTGCTCAAGCCAGCGCATGTCCAGGCCCGTCTGAGGTTTGCCAATGATCATCTGGATGATCCAGAGGAGGAATGGGAGAAGGTCATGTGGTCTGATGAGACCAAAATAGAGCTTTTTGGCATAAACTCCACTCGCCGTGTTTGGAGGAAGAAGAAGGATGAGTACAACCCCAAGAACACCATCCCAACCGTGAAGCATGGAGGTGGAAACATCATTCTTTGGGGATGCTTTTCTGCAAAGGAGACAGGACGAATGCACCGTATTGAGGGGAGGATGGATGGGGCCAAGTATCGCGAGATCTTGGCCAATAACCTCCTTCCCTCAGTAAGAGCATTGAAGATGGGTCGTGGCTGGGTCTTCCAGCATGACAACGACCCGAAACACACAGCCAGGGCAACTAAGGAGTGGCTCCGTAAGAAGCATCTCAAGGTCCTGGAGTGGCCTAGCCAGTCTCCAGACCTGAACCCAATAGAAAATCTTTGGAGGGAGCTGAAAGTCAGTGTTGCCCAGCGACAGCCCCGAAACCTGAAGGATTCTGTATGGAGGAGTGGGCCCAAATCCCTGCTGCAGTGTGTGCAAACCTGGTCAAGAACTACAGGAAACGTCTGATCTCTGTAATTGCAAACAAAGGTTTCTTTACCAAATATTAAGTTCTGTTTTTCTGATGTATCAAATACTTATTTCATGCAATAAAATGTAAATTAATTACTTTAAAATCATACAATTTGATTTTCTGGATTTTTTTTTAGATTCTGTCTCTCACAGTTGAAGTGTACCTAAAATTACAGACCTCTACATTCTTTCTAAGTGGGAAAACGTGCAAAATCAGCAGTGTATCAAATACTTGTTCTCCCCACTGTATATATATTTAACCCAAATCAACATAACAGGGGGTAATTTCTGTAGGACATTTTCTCTTATCTTTTTGACTTGGGTCCATCGCGTGTATGTGAGTCGAAGAAATTGCAGCTCACAGAGAAGTTTATTTCATGCAAAAAACCTTGTGATATTAATAAACAACATGCGGTTTGAAAGTACCAGTAGGCTACCAGATACGATGTTGTATGCACATTTTTTATTTTATTTTATTTATTAACAAAAAAAAATACAATACATCGGCCAAGCAATGATCCTACTTGTGATTGTCAGGCATAGAGCGATAAAGTCTGTGACTTGTTTCCGTCGCTGTCCCTGGTGTTAGAGACTTGCTACGTGCTCGCGTGAACACAGGTTCTTCCATCAGCGCTCGCCTCCCGCTTCGACTGTAGACTCAAGTTAACGCGCGTGCAGAAAGATGCCACGAAACTCATGTCCGGTAGCTTTCTTTCAAGGAATTTCAAAAATAAAAGTCCCGTAAAACAATTGTTATTTCTCGCCGTGAGAAATAGAGGTGCGGCGTGAGAACTGGTTGAAATGCGTGAGTCTCACGGCCAAAGCGTGAGACTTGGCAGCTCTGTTTGACACTATTTTACATACCATGGAACTATAATCAGACACTTTCTCGTCACAATAATAACGACCAATTTGAACCCACTTGCTCTGTTAGAACACTCAGCAATTATATTTGCTAACGTTTCAACTTGCTTACTTTCCATCTGCAGACATCTCACCCTGCAAAAACTCTCTCGCGTCGCGCGCGCACACTCGGGCACAATC
Source organism: Nansenia antarctica (assembly GCF_963989245.1). Lineage (NCBI taxonomy): Eukaryota > Metazoa > Chordata > Actinopteri > Argentiniformes > Microstomatidae > Nansenia > Nansenia antarctica. Next base: position 61,412,514 of record NC_137675.1, on the reverse strand, counting down.
TTGTACGCGAGTGTGTCCAGCGCGAAGCGAAGTATGGAGATAGGTTTGGCTATGCGAGACTACTGGCGGACTAACGTTACCAACGAGCCCATGGGCTTGCCGCTCGCCAGATTCGGGTTGGGTGCATTTAAAAAAGCGGATATTTTAGCCTACTTGTCAGATGTTTGGTGTCTACGTCCGTAATAATTCCTCTTTCTTGGGGAGGCGGGGGGTTCCGTTGGGGGGGCGGAATGGTAGGGGAAACACTGGATATTGAGAAGAACTGAATTAGAGATTACCGTAGCATTTGTAAGGAGCACATTAGTACTTATAACAAGGCTGTTTGTTCGGAAAGAAAGGCTCACTTCATTGTAGACTGCCAAAAATTCCATGTACTGTTTTCAACTTTAGATCAGTTATTAAATCCCGCACCAACCTCTGACATTCTTACCCAGACCTCTGTCTCAAAATGTAAGGAATCTGCAAAAAAAAGTCTTACCACAAGATAACGACCATTAGAGCTTCAGTATTGTCAGAAATACTAGGTGGCCTATTCCATATGATCTGCCCTGTAGCAGGCTGGCATTTTAATAGTAGGCTAATCTCTAATGCAGAACTCGATCGAATTATAACAGAATAAGAGACCTGCTGTCTCGACTTCGTCCCTACAACATTTAAAACATTTTTTTTTAACAGTGTCTCCACATCAGTAATAAAAATAATTAACACATCTCCTGGGACTGGAATTTTTCCCAACACTTTCAAAACTGCTGTTTTGAAATGTAGATTATAATATCCTAAGTTATTACAGGCCAGTATCCAATGTACCCTTTATGAGCAAGATACTTGAAGTTGTTTTTTAACCGACTAAACAACTTTTTAAAATGAGTGATCTGGAGAAATTCCAATCTGGTTTTAGATCTAACCACAGCACAGAGACGGCATTAACCAAAACAGTCAGCTATCTTAGACTTGCCGTTGCCGCAAACAAGGTTTCAGTTCTTATTCTTTTAGATTTGAGCGCAGCGTATCGACACAATCGACCATAGCATGGTTCGACCTAAACTGGTTCCAAACATACCTTTCAGAGAGGCCATTCAATATTAGTCTAGAAGACTTCAAGTCAGAGAGATATGATGTCTTTTTTGGGGGGTTGCACAAGGAAGCTGTCTTAGTCCCCTTCTTTTTCCATTTTATATGCCGCCCCAGGTAATATCATCAGAGAACACAACGTCAGCTTTCATAGTTATGCTGACGATACGCAACTGTACAACTCTGTGGAGCCGAACAATCTGAGTGCCCTAAACTCCCTGACTGCCTGTTTATCTGCAATCAATCACTGGATGGATAATAGCGTTCTGAAACTAAATGAGGATAAGACAGACATTCTCTCGGTTGGCCCCAAGAACAAAATAGATAGCCTACTCTCAAAAAGCCTAGGAAATCTGGCTCATCCGATTAAATCGGAAGTAACAAACCTCAGTGTAGTTTGGGATTCTGACCTTAGTTTTGAACTCCACATTTAAATAGGATGACCAAGACAGCGTTCTTTCACCTGAGAAATATAACCAAGGTACGTTCGTAATGAGAGGCTAATTCATGCTTTTATATCAAGCTGACTTGATTACAATAATGCTCTTTTTACTGGCCCCCCTAAAAAGACCATTGAGAAGCTACAGCTGGTTCAGAGCTCTGCTGCTTGACTCTTGACGGAAACAAGGAAGAGAGAGCATATAACCCCTGTCCTGGCTGCACTGCCCTGGCGCCCTGTGTCTTGTAGAGTTTTTTGTACAAACCTTTTTTTTTACACATTTTTTTTCCAATAATTTTGACATTATTTTACTTGTAGCCTTAAAAGGCTCTTAATGGCTTAGCACCCCCATACATCTTAGATTCCTTGGTGTCCTTTGTCTCATCACGAGCCCCCAGGTCCTCTGAGGCAGGTCGTTTAAACGTACCAAAGGTTCCCCAAAAGAAAAGTGAGGAAGCTGCTTTCATCCTTTACGCGCCAACATTGTGGAACCCCCTGCCAAAAGGGATTAGGGCGGGGGACTCAGTAGACATTTTTAAACGACAGCTGAAATCATATATTTTTAACTTGTGTCACGATCCAACTGTTCCTAGTTGTCATGGTAAGCTCAGGGGGGTGTTGATTGGCTACCCAGGGTACATGGGGGAGTGGCTTGCCTGTTGGCGGGTCTCTCGAAAGGTATATGACAGGTGCTCATTTTCTACCTGGGGGTCGAGAGAGTTGAGAGTGGAGTTAACTGAGAAGAGAAATACTGATTGAGACGCCTTATCTAGAAGAGAACCCCTTGGACAATTATTATCAAGACTATTACCGTGTGGAATATTGCATTACCCCCGAGGTCGTGTTGTGTCGTGTCCGGTTTTGTTTATGTTATGTTATATGTCAATACTGAACGGGAAGGAACACCCCACTGAACGAACGTGCGGGCTGTTCAGTATCCCTGCGGACCACGCCACGATACACCGGAGCCAGGTAAGCCATTTCCCCTTAACATCTACCTGGGTGCTGTCAGCTAACCCTGAGCTAATCTACCTGTGTCCGGCCTCGGCCCTGTGTGGGAACGAGCCCATTGACTATCAATGTACGCACATTGCTGTTGGGTCGTGACACTTGCCTTACTAATATGTTTTTTCCATACTCTTTTTACTTTTATAGTTTATTGATAATTTATTGAGTTTTTTCTTTTTATTAAAGTTGGTCTATTCATTATTGTGATGTGGTTGTGCTGAGCTGTCAAAGCACTTTGAGCTGCATAGTCTGTATGAAAGGTGCTATACAAATAAAGTTTATTATAGGCTAATTATTATTAATGCATTTAATGCTATATTCTTCCGCTATGCTAGGTTAGCAGAGGGTGTATTTAGATATAGCTAGGCTACATCTTGATTTGGGTTCTTATGGTGTTGGAGTGGTGGGTGGTGTACTAGTATTGTGTAGTTGTCGTTTTTTTTTTTTTTTTTTTTAAGGAAAGACATGTGTAGCTAGTACTGTTGAAGTCTGTGTCTCTCATTATGCAATGCATGCATGCCCATGGTGAGAGTGTAACTGTGGTGGTGAGTCTCAGAGTGGTGATGCCGTGATCTGCGTCTGTTGTGGTTTGACAGGAAACCAAGTGGAAACCAGCATTCTGATTCTCACCCAGCCGACACGGGCTGGCCTCGCCACATGAAAAGAGCCATCTGGCTGCTGTCTCACACACACCTGAGCACTGGTGGCCAAGGCTGCTTTCTATGTAACCCATGCTAAAGACTTAAGTGATGTCACGTCTGAGGGAAATGACTGTGCCTCTACTATGATCATGTGTCTGCCAGACTGAAGGAGAGAACAGGGCTGCAACACTGCAGTTTCTATCCTTATCCCAGGGCCCCGACTGGTCCAGCTGACCCTCCATTCACACACACATTTTGGTAACCCTGGGGTTAGTCTTAACCCTAGGCAAGTGATTCACACTTGTGCACTGAAGTCCTGGGTTAAATGAAATAACCATAGCAACAAGCAACATGTGACTATTTTAGCCATGCAAGTTGTCTGGCTAGCTAGATCGCAGTTGAGATGGAAACTATCAAATTATAGACAAAAGAAAACATGGGTGAAATTATAGATAAAGGGAGTAACATTTATTCATTGGATATTTTGGTTTTACCTCATATCTTTTAGGTACCATGGTAACGCTCCATCTGTGTGATTGGATGATACCATTCCATTTCAGTTAACCCTGACTCCTACTGCTTTCAGATTCAATGGGTTAGTCAACTCTTTCTCGTCTCCAAAATATCAAACCTAAAATCACTAATACTGCAAGGTCAGGTGTGCGCACAGGCTTAAAAAACGATTTGACTGGGCTAGCGAGTAGCGATGCATCGGGAGAAGATTGCCGTTCTCTACAAGACATTATCTAGCCTACCGTTCTTGTTGTCTCAGACATAAATTAGCAGTGAGTCGTGAGAGTCAACTCTAGCAGGAGTCTATTGTTCTACCTCTCAATATTGGAGTTGACTCTGACTCTTGAGACTCCACACAGTCAAGAGTAAACTATTCTGCGACCTTGAGCCTGTTTTTCACTGGCTAGTTAGCACACTGTGTTTGGGAGATTTTCTAGGGCTAACCCCTGGAAAAGTCGAGCCGGCCCTGGGCTAAAATCTGTACTAGCTAACTTAAGAAAGTGCAAGTGTGAACAACAGTTGCTTAGCCCCAGGCTAAACGCTCATCCCCAGGCTAAACGCAGTGTGAAAAGGCCTAATGAGAGAGGGATTTGAGGCTGGGGGGGGGGGGGGGGGCTTTTGTCTAAATGGTGGTGTGAGGTTGGTAGATGAAAGAGACAGAGCCTGCTGGCTGGGCTGGTGTGTTTACCTTGCGCAGCTGCCACAGGAGTCACACGTGCTGCTGAAGTGTGGCTCAGAGCGGAGCGCCTGTAGTCATGACAGCTCCGTGGGAATCACCAGGTCCATGCTGTACGTGCCCGCCAGCGAGAGCACTGGCACAGCTGTCATTCATAAAGCACAGAAGCGTGGCGTAGGAAGCAGTTGTGCCCCGATACACTTTCTTTCTCTCAGGCTGTCTGTCTGTCTGTCTGTCTTTCTCTTTCTCTCTCTCTCGTACACCATTTTGTTTTGGTTTTCACTCCCTTTCGTTCTTGCGTGAATTCTCTTTCGCTCCCCCCCCCCTCCTCCTCCTCCTCCTCTCTGTCCCTCTCTCACATTCTCTTGCTCATTCTTTCTCTTTCTCACCCTCTCTCGCTTGTTTTCTCCCTCGGCTTGTAGTCGCTCTCTCTCTCTTTTTCTCCTCTCCCTCTGCCCCGTTCTGTGTTTCTGTGGCGTGCGCTGCTAGCTCTCCCCGGGCCCCATTGGCCCGTTATAATGGAGCTGTAAATCATTTTTAGAGGAGCTGTGTTGTCTGTGTTGTGGGGAGGGATCGAGGGAGGGGTGGGGGGGGGGGGGGGGGGGGGATAAGGAAGGAGAGAAAGTAGGAGGAGACTTGTGGGGGGAGGGAAGAGCTTCCTCTGGCCAGCCTCAGAGTGCAGTGACTTGTGTTTGTGTGTTGTAGCTTCTCAATGTCTTGGACTGGAGAGACTTGAAACCTTTTGCACGGGGGGGAAGAGTGTGTTTGAGAGGGAGGGGGGAGTGAGAACCCCTGTGTGGAATATGGAAACCAAAGGCTCCAGCATGAGTATGTGTGCGTGTCAGGCGTGAGGGAGTGTGTGTGTGTGTGTGTGTGCGTGTATGTGTGTGTGTGTGTGTGTGTGTGTGTGGTGGGGGGGGGGGAGGGGCAGACGGCAGTGCTCAACTCAGCTGTTGAGTGTGTTGGTCTCTCTCGGCTGTGCTCCGCTCGCTCTTTCATCTGAGTGCCGGAGCGCTGACAGCAGCAGGGAGCCTCCGCAGAGCAGAGCGGAGCGGAGCGTGCTCTTCTGCTGCTCAGGCAGGGGAGGGATGTGTACACACGCACACAGAGAGAAAGGGGGTGGGGGCTGGGGGGGTTTGGAGTTGGGAATTATTGGGCTCATCCAGTGAATCATATTAGGACCATAGCAAAATGTGTCTTGTCTTAGCTAAATAACATTGCATAAAAATACATTTTTTCAAAATGCCAGATTTTCTTTTTATTGCGATAGTGTGACCGTATTGGTCACAATGGTAGAGATATTGTGGTGGGCAGATGCGCCTTCGTTCTCTTTTTATTTTTTAAGTTTGCATGCATTTGAACTTGTCTGACCTGTTAGTTTTGCCCACTCTGTTTCCTGTGTCGTATGCACTGTGGTTTAAGCTACTGATACAGAGAAGTGTTGATGCTCTTCAAGAGAGTTTGCAATGTTTTTTGATAGATGGAAGGATGGGACTTTTTTTTCATGTTCTTTTAATGTTTCTTATATGTCTCGTCCACATACCTCGTCCACATACCTCCACAGACACCTGGTTTTAGACTGAGGTGTTTTCCAGTCACATGTGGTTTCAGTGTTCTTGTTGTTCTCACGATGCCTGGCCGAGGTGGCGTGATTTAGGAGGTGTTGTAGCAGGAGCCGCTTCCCCTTGTCTGAACCACAGAGGAGCAGCGCTCAGCAGAGATCCACTGTGGTTCTGCCATCCAGAGACCTTCCACAACATCAAATCAAAGACATGCGTCTTCTTGAAATTGTAGTAATATTAAGTGTAGTAGAGAAAAGGGGTCAAACAAATGTTTACGTTTGGTTTTATTGATTGAATATCCATATCCTAAATCCCCCCCCTCTCTCTCTGCCTATAGATGGGGATGGCTGGGGGTCCGTTCGGGCAGCAGTACGGCCAGGCTGGGGTGCAGCAGATGGGGGGCGCGGGGGTCAACGCCCAGCAGCTCCAGAACAAGGCTGCTCTCTCCAACAGCTTGCCCCCCTTCCCCACAGACCTGAAGGGCGCTACCAGCGTGCCCAATCTTGTGAGTGTTCTGTACAAATATACTGTTCTGTTATATACTGTTATACTGTTCTGTACAAATATGAAAGTACTGCTTAGATGAAAACTCCACTTATCTTCAGGAGGGCTAAGTGGCGCCGGGCTGTATTGATGACTTTTGCAGACGCTGGAAAGGTCAGGGGGAGTAGGGGGAACAAGCAAGGAACACCAAATGGACTCTGGACATTGCTTCATACAGTGACACAGGCCAACAGACATATGTATTCTCCCCCTAGGCTTTGAATAACCGTGCTGTATGCCAAGGTATTGGAACAATTATTTCAAAATCTTTCCTTGGCCCAGGATGAAACGTTTGCGGAGGGCAAAACATTTGTTATACGGCAGTCTACTCAAAATATTGTAGAGAGAGAGAGAGAGAGAGAGAGAGAGAGAGAGAGAGAGAGAGAGAGAGAGAGAGAGAGAGAGAGAGAGAGAGAGAGAGAGAGAGAGAGAGAGAGAGAGAGAGAGAGAGAGAGAGAGAGAGAGAGAGAGAGAGAGAGAGAGAGAGAGAGAGAGAGAGAGAGAGAGAGAGAGAGAGAGAGAGAGAGAGAGAGAGAGAGAGAGAGAGAGAGAGAGAGAGAGAGAGAGAAGGGAGGCTCTCTCAAGGCACTGAGTAAACACTGGACATAATCTCCCTGGGGAACAGGAGAAGGACTTAATGAACGCCTTGCAGAAGAAACAGTTTCTATCTTTGTACAAGGATGAGGAATCCTTTGGTAGAAAGTCAGGTAAATATCCAATATGTGACAGGGTCTGGTGAAAGAGGACAAAGAGAAGTCAGGAATCAATCTTTTTCTTTTCATATTACAAATGTTTAAGTGTTGTGAAGAGCCCACTCAATATAACAAACATTAGTTTTAGGATCAGTAAATACTTATAATTTCTCAGGGAACTCAGCTTGTTTTGGATTTACTGTATCCTGCTTTGTAATCAGTGAGTGTTATGGCGCTTTTCCACTATACGGCCCGGCTCGGCTCGGCTCGCTTCGGCACGCTTTTGAACAGTTCTGGGTATTGGCGCTTTTCCACTATACACAAGAGACCAGGAACGAGTAGGAGGAGTAGGAGATAGTAGGCGGAGTTACGCGTCATAACAGTGTCATAGGATTCCCCCCGCTATACAGATCAGCAGGGGGAAATGCGATAAGAATATTGTCAAAATGCAGCACTATCGTGCACAGATCAGCCTTACAACATGTAATGTTAAGTGCCTGTAACTTGCCGCTTTCAGTTCTAGTAGACTAGTTTAGATCTCGCAACCAGGGAAATGCCGACACAATTCTATTTTTATTTCTCCTGATACGTTGAGCACTGTGCTTTTTTTGTTGGTGAACTACCGTAATAAGCCTAAAAAAGTGCAACTGTTCAAAAAGTGCAACTTCTCTGCTTTCAGAAACTGTTTGAATTTTTTAGATTGGGCATATAGTTCATGAATTACGGTAGTTCGAAGTATCATGCTTCCTCCATTGAACGGAAAGTCCTATCTATCCCATTCAAAGTGTTTTAGTCTTCCCCTTTTCCACTGGTAATAAGGAATTGGCAAGAATAGATCGATATAAATAGATCAACATAATGCAGCACTATCATGCACAGATCAGCCTTAAAACATGTAACGTTAGATATATAACGGTGCGACGTATTTCTACGGAAAGGCTGACTGACGCGGGGCTCATTCCATCTCCGCGTTCGTTATAGATACGCTTGCAGCAGCGGGTGAACTCCCGGTTCATTGAGTTTACGGTTAAAAGCATATCTTCTCGGGGTGTCAGCGAGGTGGTTCAGCACTCAAAATGACTGTATACCGATGGTGAAGTTAGCAAAGGAGTATTGTGATTGTACCACCTTCATAGCCGGTGTTATTCACGGACAAACACGGTGCCCTTTGCGGGTTAATAACTGTGGTTTACCGTGGATTAGGATAACAATTCAAACGTGTCCGGATAGGGGAGAGGACAGGGAATCCAAAACCATTTGAATGGTGTCGATACGCCACTGCTATCACGGTCGACACCGACATTATTTATATATACAGCATATGGATGTTACCTGCCTGTTACCTGCCGCTTTCAGTTCTACAGGACATCGCCATAATAGCGTTTTTTTGTTATGCTTGTTGTAAATAAAAGTTCTATGATGCATTGAAATGACATTAAACTAAGATTATACGATGGTTATCATATTTTTTCAAATCTTTATTAATACGTTATTACAGAAACAGAAGTGACATTTTCCTAGAGCGAAATCTGTTGTGGTATTTAAAAATGGCGGTTAGTGATGAAATCTATGAAGATGGGATGACGATTTCCATTGACCAATCAACGGTGTGCAGCGTCACACGTCACACACAGCCTGGCAAAAAGGTTCCGGCTCTCAAAAAGGTTCCTGCCCTCGAAGGGTAGCTAAAGAAGCGTGCCGTACCGCGCCGTGCTGATCCAGGCCGGCAAATGGAAAAGCGCCAAAGAAGCAGGCCAGCCTGGGCTGACCCGGGTCAGCACCGTAGTGGAAAAGCACCATTAGTGATATATGTCTTGTAAACAAATGTACGTTTTAGGACTGTTCAAAAGCAAGGACTGTGTGATGATCTTGTTATGTGTTTTTAGCATGTTCATCTTCTATCAGCATGTGCTAGACATGCAGATAGATAGTGATGTTACATAGCGATGTTCTTTGTTTTTAGCTGCTAGCTAGCAGCTAACAACTGTTTTGATCAGAGCGATTTTCTCCGCTATTTGGTTTGAGGTGTACCAACATTCAAATAAGCAAATCTTCTTCAGCTATTTTCAATGTATGCCACCACATCATTTGAAAGCTTACAATCTGCACTTTCATAATCTGAAAAAACCCTGACCCTGTCACACGTCTCTTTCCTTCATTGACTCTTGGCCATCGTTTTTTTCCCCCGGTGAATTCTCTGCTCCCCCTATTTTTTCTTTCTCTGTATCCAAGCAACCCATTTTGCCTTTCTCTAGTCTCCCTGCTCCTTCTCTCTTCTTTCTCTCAACAACTTCATATGTTTCCCTTTCTATTCTTGTCTCCCCATTTCTCTGCCTCTGTGTCCCACATGCTGTATTTATTGACATGAGTCTGCAGCCTTCTAGTGTTGTCACGACACCCACCTTCGGCCCGCGGTACCACGTAGTATCACTATACCTCATCACATTACAGCACACTTTTTGGCACCTGCTCACTTACAAACACGGAGATGCCGTAACAGCTGAATGTGAGTAAACAACAGTTCCAAGATAAAGGGAGAGACATGGAGTGCCCTGAATTAACAAGATTAAGAGTGCTTATTACAGTATTCATGACACACAACACAAAAAATGTGGTCGTCTTCTCTCCTTTGGTTTCTCTCGTGCACTCACGCACACACACACACCTCATGTCACATGAGACGAAATGCTTTGACGAAATGTAGGTCTTAAAGGGACACTTCACAGATTGTTGACCTAAAAATTGTTCTCTCGTCTCACTTTACGAACGTTGAGGATGTGACAACGGTTTCCAAATGTGTCGGGTAGATCCAAAGCTAGGTATCGCTAGTTCACATGGTTTTGAAAACTAATACAGAGCGTTAGAGAGGAATGTGCTTACTGTTCCCAAATGAATGACTGCCTAGTTTGTGTACCTTCATAAACACGGCACTGTCACCCTGTGTGTTTACTACGGTGCGTCTTAGCTTAGACTCTCCTCCGCGGCCGGACCTGAGCCACAAAGCACCGTCAATGTTGTAAGATCACATTCTGACACATTACTTCCTGGACCCCGTGTGAAACGACGTGGAGCGAATGGGTTTAGCGAGCGCCACTTGGAGCAACGCTTTGTCTGAAGGCTTGAGCTAGCCCTTCACAGGAAGGCTAGCTCTACCACACTACTGTCCCCAGAAGGCCTCTGCTCCCTTATAGGACGCACGTTTTCACAGCTGGCAATTGTCAAAGCGTACCTTGATTCTCATACTCTAATTATAAACATGTTTTAACATGCGGCAGCATTAAAAAAAAAAGTCTACCGTGAGGAAAAAAACATTTATTTAAGAATACATCGGTAGTTTCATATGAAACAGTAATACATCAGTGTTTCCTCCAGGATTTTTCACATTAGTGGCGGAGCGGGGTTTTTTCGCGTGCACGGCGCATAAAACGCGCACTGGCGCTCAAAACAAAGACGTAGTTTCACCAAAAACTAGAGGGTGGCAACAATTATAATTTCTTAAATAGCGGTTAAGTCATTAAAGCCGAGCAGGTGATTTTATATAGAAGGTGATCAAATACCAATATATCCTACAGCTGCAGCGGAACATGCGGAACGCGCATTACACACACACACACACAGAAAGATCAATACGAAGTAGGCCTACACGAGAGTACACGCACAAAACCGGCTAACGTTACTCATTAACTGTTTACACAAGTAAAATCACAGTGTGACAGTCAGATGGAGCATTCGGTAAACAACAACAGCAAGGTAATGCTATCAGTTGAGTTAAAGAAAACCAACTCTTACCTTTGAGGACACCAACATGAGCCCTGCTTACCCGTACTTCCGCTGTTCTGTTCGTGGTGATTTTAGAGGCAATAGATTATTTTTGCCCCGCGCATATTGCTATGAATAGTTCGAAGCTAGGTGCGAGAATGCTCGGTTAACCCATTAGCGGGAACATTATTTGTTTCACAAAATAGGCTGATTTAATTGACCATGAACATCAGAGACATACATTACGAATGTTCATTTAAACTACTCTATACTGAGCACTGGTATAAGAACATGAACCAGAGAACAGCAGTAAATGCAATAACCCACAGTCGTCGTCGCTGATGATGTTGCATTTTCGATTAGGATACGGGATTAAAGGGACGGGCGAGGGGCTAAAAGAGAAATCCAAATGTCCCGCTAAATTCGGACCAATCACAAAACTGTTTTGAAAGCGCGAGTGCCTGTTGAGAGCGATTCAGTCTCGATTTCAGTGCGAACACAAACGACGAGGTTAATTGCAACATTGTAACATATTGTAAATAACTACGCCCTAAATCGTAACGAAATGTAGGTCTGGAAGCGGCCTAAATCTAGCTTCAATCTGCTTTTTTTCTGTTCTCCAGTCATAATAACTCGCTGCCTTTCTGCGCAGCCTGAATCAAAGTGGATTGTCTGAATCAATTAGTGGCGGAGGAAATTCATTCGTGGCGGCCCGCCACGAATAAATGCATATAGAGGAAACACTGTACATGTTCCTGTTATGTTGGTGTCACCAGTATCATATGGCCTTGGTTAGCGTGTTATACTGTGGGAACCGGTATACCGTGCAACACTACTCCAAATACTGCTCACCGTCCTTACCCCGTCTGTCTGCCGCCCCCCCCCAGGCCCAGATGCAGCAGCAGGTGTCCTCGGTGGGCATGGTCCCCGGCGCGGGGGTGTCGGCAGGCCCCACGGCCGACCCGGAGAAGCGCAAGCTCATCCAGCAGCAGCTGGTCCTGCTGCTCCACGCGCACAAGTGCCAGCGGCGGGAGCAGGCCAACGGGGAGGTGAGGGCCTGTGCCCTGCCGCACTGCCGCACCATGAAGAACGTCCTCAACCACATGACCCACTGCCAGGCCGGCAAGAACTGCCAAGGTGAGTACGGGGGGGGGGGGCACCACCACATGAAGAAGGGCTTTGGGGTGGGGGGGGGTGGGAGACAGGGTGTGGGACTTGAGTCCTGAGGTGGCATGAATACGAACAGCTGTTAGTGTCCTAAAAAGGGGTGTCCGCTTTCACCTCATTTAAAGGAAGAAATTCTATTAGTCTCTCCATTCTGAGGGCTTCTGCGAGGCGTCGGTGTTAGTAAAGACGTCCTCTCCTCTGTGCTGCTGCCCGTCCCTTGAAACCCCTCTTCTTCTTCCTCCTCTTCTTCCTCCTCTTCTCCCTCATGACTGGAGTCCTGTTCACGGTGACGACATGAGCAGACATAATCCTGGGCTTTGTTTAAAAAGGCCCGTCTGGGCGCTTAGTCCCAATGTAAATACTCCGGTGGCCCTCGTCTCTGTTGGTCCGTCTGTCTGGGTGGCGGGGGGGGGGGGCTTACCTCCCGAGTGCTCAGGACATTAACAGGCGCCTTAGGGTCATCGACCCCTGACTCCTGCCATTCATACTGGTTAATGCATTTAAGGGTGCGGGGGACGAAGGAAGGGATGGCCGTGACAGGGCCAATGTGCGCTCGGCTTTTTGTCATCACCCATGTCAAAAAAATAAAAGTCGCTGACATGATCATGTTTATTTGTTTAGAGGGTCGCTGCAGATTCGGTTCAGCTTACCGCAATTCCTCGGTCGGCAGATGTCTCTGTTGTCTGGTGTCGTTCGTGGTTGTGTTCTGTTATTGCGCTGTGTCTTGTTATCATTGAAGGCTTTGGAAGAAACGCTTCCTTCATGATTTATGAATTGTGTTTCTCTTTAGGCTCCGATTTATTGTTCCACAGCGAGCTTCATGGGCTCTAGTGTTTATTTGCCCAGTTTTCATGTTCTCTTCTGGAAGCGCTTAATGTGTTTTTCAATGACTCATCTCCGTTTCTTTCTCTCTCTATCTCTCTATATATCTTTCTCTCTCTCTCTTTCTCTCTCTCTCTCTCTCTCTCTATATATTTCTCTTCCCCCCCCCCCTCTCTCACCCTCTCTCCATGCAGTGGCTCACTGTGCGTCCTCCAGACAGATCATCTCCCATTGGAAGAACTGTACGCGGCACGACTGTCCTGTCTGCCTGCCACTGAAGAATGCTAGCGACAAAAGGAACCAGCAACGTGAGTATCTGCTCCAGCACCACCACTGCTCCACACACTTTAAAGTCATGTCTGAGCTAATGTCTTCACAAACCCCTCCTCATTCACCTGTTTTACCATTATAATAGCCATTCAAGGCTTCCACTCTTCGACAAACAAATGACAACAGCTTCATAATGCAGTTTTAAATGTTAAAGATGTTAAAACATTGCAAGTGTTTAAACAGTCCCATGGTGAGAGAGGATAAGATCCAGAGCGTGGAGTTGTGTGTAGGTCAGTACTCAGTGGCGCCACCTGCAGGTTGTGTCCCCTAGCTCAGCTCTGTGCTGGCTCGCTGGCTGTGAGAGCTCAAGCGCAGGAGAGGATTCCTGTAGAACGCTGGGCCTGTAATCTGACACCCATGGGGAGGGGCTCTGTGGCTCCGCTATCAGAGGAGGAGGAGGGGGGGGAGCTCAGGAAGATTCTGCTCTCTGATTGGGCGGAAGACCAGTGACACATTTAAATCCCCCACCGAGGCAACAGCAGCATGCTCTCTGTGTCTGCTCTATAAAACATACAGTGCCCTGTGTATAGGCAGGTCAAACCCGTTGATGATTTATGGGAATTAACATTTAAACTGTAAAACCATTATATATTTTGGTATTTAACAATAGTGTTTGCATCAAATAAAATCTCAAACTCACTCTAAAACGACCATTTATATCCTTAAAATAATGATTTTGATTTCACACTACGCTTCCCATTCGCTGGGTCAATTGCCCATTTTCAATACAACGTTTTTTCTTATTCAACTATTCAGTTATTTCGGCAATATACTGTAGATACAAGTATAGATATACGGTATATGTAGTAAAACTAACAGACTTCAAATGTTGGTGCCCATATCATGTTTGATTAGCTTCCATGATAAACAAGTACCTGAAAACCACTAACACCACAAAAAGCTTTTCTTTTGTTTTTTTACAACCTCGCGGCGGAAGAGGTTGAAATTCCGAGTGAAGCCGTCTCGCTGAAATGAATGGAGATTAATGGAAATCGTTGACACCATTTATCAAGCCGTTGGATTTTTTCCCATGTTGCCATTTTAGTTAGTCATGAACTCGTTTTAATTCATATACGCCACATAGTATTACTTATTATTATATTAGTACTTATTAATGTTTTATGTTCCTTTTATTGCCAGCTCTCAGCTTTTACTCATATACTGTGTCTGAATTACCGTATCTGAAATACCTGCTGTTATTCCCGCATTTCAAACTAAGCTTTTAACGTCAATATGCTAATATCTCATTGAATTGTGACCATGTAATCAACAATCATACCTTACGGGTTGCTCAACCTAACCTACTTTACATGGTGGAGAGATGCATGTCTTCCTAACCTACTGTACATGGTGGAGAGAGATGCATGTCTACCTAACCTACTGTACATGGAGGAGAGATGCATGTCTACCTAACCTACTGTACATGGTAGAGAGATGCATGTCTACCTAACCTACTGTACATGGTAGAGAGATGCATGTCTACCTAACCTACTGTACATGAAGGAGAGATGCATGTCTACCTAACCTACTGTACATGAAGGAGAGATGCATGTCTACCTAACCTACTGTACATGAAGGAGAGATGCATGTCTACCTAACCTACTGTACATGGTGGAGAGAGAGGCATGTCAACCTAACCTACTGTACATGAAGGAGAGATGCATGTCTACCTAACCTACTGTACATGAAGGAGAGATGCATGTCTACCTAACCTACTGTACATGGAGGAGAGATGCATGTCTACCTAACCTACTGTACATGGTGGAGAGATGCATGTCTACCTAACCTACTGTACATGGTGGAGAGAGAGGCATGTCGTCCTAACCTACTGTACATGGTGGAGAGAGATGCATGTCTACCTAACCTACTGTACATGGAGGAGAGATGCATGTCTACCTAACCTACTGTACATGGTGGAGAGAGAGGCATGTCATCCTAACCTACTGTACATGGTGGAGAGAGAGGCATGTCGTCCTAACCTACTGTACATGGTGGAGAGAGAGGCATGTCAACCTAACCTACTGTACATGGTGGAGAGAGAGGCATGTCAACCTAACCTACTGTACATGGAGGAGAGATGCGTGTCTACCTAACCTACTGTACATGGAGGAGAGATGCATGTCTACCTGCATGTCGGTGGGGGGGGGGGGGGGGAGATGCAGGGATTGCTTTTGCGTCCAGATTGAAATATCAACCCCAAAATATGATTTTCATTACAGAGGCATGTATGTGTCTTGTCTACTATTAGACCCTGCATGGACATTGGGAGTAACTTGAATGTCTTGCATGCATCTTGAAAGCAGGCCTTATCCTACCGCTATATTACTATAACGACTGGCTCCGTATTGGCCCGCTCAGTAGATCAGAAACCGCATCACACACCTTTAGGATGTAAACCTAACCTAAACCTAAAAAAAGGGCACTCATAAACACTGCCATCCTCATCATACTCAACAACTAGTAAACTATCTGTGCTGCTATCTACAACTACCCTGTTGGATACCATCCATCCATAAATCAAATCACCACAACCTCCTTTCTCTATCATATTTTAACATGGAAGATGGTCTTACCATTAACATCTTTGGACCCTACAGCTGTTGCCCTATACCAGATTTGACTACCATTGTCTTCATCAGATGCATGGTTAATTAGCTTACCAAGCAGCTGGTCAGATGACTGCACTTGAGGCACCCTAACTTGAGGGAGTCCACCCCTCTTCCTGCCTGTATCCCTAACACGCGCCTGCTGCCTCTCTGCCACCTTATTTGTCTTTTACAGCTATTGTCACTTGTCCTATTTGTCTTACTTGTCTCTTATAACTATTGCCACTTTATTTTTATTGCCTTATTTGTCTTTTTATAACAATTGCAACATTATTTATTTTGTCTGTGCAATGTCGAACTGAAGCCTAAGCATTTGACTCTTATGAATGAATGAATGAATGAATGGACTTTATTGTCATTGCTACAGTACAGGTACCAAACAACGAAATTTAGGAGGGGTGGCTCCCCTGGTGTTAGGAAAGGAAAAAAAAAAAAAACTTTAAAAAAAAATCACAAGGGAAGGAGCTGGTTTACATAAATAAAGGCTATGTACACAATCCACTGTACTATACTGTACAGATAGATGACTAGGGTTGTCATATTGCACAATAGTATTGTTTCACGTTATTTAAAGTGTCACAGTTTGCAGGCTTGAAATGTACATGTTTGTGCCTCAGCACTACACCTGATTTTTTCAGTCCAGCAGCACTACACCTGATTTTTTCAGTCCAGCAGCTGCCATACAATCCGTCCAGACTGTCCAGGGCCCAGAACTTAGGTCTTTGCTGTGTTCAGGGCCTGGACGGCCCTGTGGTAGAAGCTGTTCTTCAGTCTGTTTGTCTTAGCGGCCAGGGTCCTGAATCGCCTTTTCGAGGGCAGCCTGGTAAAGTGCAATAAACTTGAAACCAGACACCATGTCCTCTCATGTAGACAATGCCGTATTGGCTTGATGAGCCAGGCCATCAATCAAATGCAAACCACAAAACATCTCATACACATCTCATACACAGAGGCATGCCTTCTCTGCCTCGCTACTCTGATCAAGGTTTTCGGCTATTTTGCTTGACGGCGGACTTGGAGCTCTCCACTCGTTCCCATTGGGATAGTATTGTGGCAAGAACTTTTGACCACGCTACTATGTTTTGGCTCCATCCTCTAAAAGTTTGGATTTTAAATCAAACCATAACTATGAGGTCAATGTAGTTTATCAGCCTTTATTTGATGGTATTGATGTGCATATTTGTTTCACCATTTTGAAATGAAAACACTTTTTATACATAGTCCCCCTATTTCAGGGCACAAAAAGTAATGGGACAATAGACTTGAAGGGTTAGTCAGGTGTTTACTGTCACGTCATTTGTGCAGGTATAAGATGTCAATGTAATTTTTTTTAGTATAGTACCAAAAGAAGAAACAATGCTTTACCGTCCCATACTTACGCTGGGCACTGTAGTTCTGCACAAGAGTATTGTGTTGAAACCGAGGAAAATACATTTCTTTGCTAAAACATAAATATAGGATTTCCTACTTGTATAGTAAGTTCCAGCAAAATGTGAAATGTCAATTTGACATAAACCAGACTTGTCTGAAGGGTTTTTATTGATCCTCCCACCTCTGCCTCTCTCTCTCTCTGCAGCCATGCTGGGCTCCCCAGGAACCAGCCTGCAGAACGCCATCAGCACGGTGGGCGCGGGGCAGCCCAGCGCCCCTGCCATCAACAGCGCCACACACATCGACCCCAGCTCCATGCAGAGGGCCTACGCTGCCCTGGGACTGCCCTACGGCAACCAGTCCCCTGGCCAGGCCCAGACACAGGGCCCTGGCCAGGCCCAGACACAGCCTGGCCAGCAGAACGCCCAGGGGCAGCAACACCCTCAGCTACGCTCCATCAACTCACTAGGTAAAGGGCTTCACCCTGTCTGATGTTGGACCATGACACTACAGTGAGGGCTTGTGCTTCTGTGTTTTGGTGCATGTGGGGTGTGATTATGTGACGTTACTTGTTTTGTGAAGCCATACCCCAGGAGGAGGATGTCATGTCTGTTATTGGTGCTTTTTAGACAGGTCCTATTGTGAAGGCACAGACATCTTCAAATATGACTGGAAACTTTCTCTTTAGTTTGACCCCCTGTGGTTGCTGTGTTCCTCTCAGGCACTAACCAGATGAACATGGCCGGAGGAGGGATGGGAGTCCCCTCGTCAGAGACCAGCATGCACTCTGACTCCTCGCTCTCCTCCCTCAGCAAGTGAGTCCGCTCAGCCTTTCTCGTCTCGCTTTCCCGACAAAGCCCGCTCAACTCGATCGTGGTGAACTGAAACGATGGTTCTGATCTGTCTCTTCCCTCCCCTCCTCTCCCTCCAGTCAGCTGATGCCAGACGGGTCAGTCTCTGGGGGCATGGGCAACCTGCCCGCTGCCACCCCCCTCTCAGCCTCGGGGGTGAGGAAGGCCTGGCACGAGCACGTCACTCAGGACCTGCGCACCCACCTGGTGCACAAACTGTAAGTTAGGAATACAGACTAGGGATGGACGGTTTCCAATTATTGAAACCGAAAAACCGTCAAAGACTAAAACCGCGGTTTTCCGGTTAACCGAAAAACGACCGAAAAACGAAGGAAAAAAAAAAAAGAAAGGAGCGACAATTTCAAATAATTGAGCCCTACTGCTACAATACACTCATGTCGAACACCATTAAAACACCGTAAGCACAGTCGCAACACATTTAGGCTACTTAGTTTCACAAATATAAGTGGAAAGGCAGACTTTTGTAAGCTACACCATACATGAAAACACATGAACACTTAACACACCAGCTCCGCTGATCCAGGGTGCACGCCTGCACGGAAGATCATCTCTTGGAACAGCGTCTTCATTGAATGAACTGCTTTCTCAATATCTTGGTTCTTAGACAAAGTTTCAGCTGCTGCTCAATGTATTTAAATATTTGAATACTGCTCAATAATCACTGAAATATTAGACTTAGAATTATGCAGTGAACATACTTAAAGCTTTTCATAAAAACCACATGCCGCGAGACTGACTCGTCCTGAACTGTCGTAAGTCAATCAACAAAGAATGCCCCATCAAAATAAAAGTGCCCATGGTAGAGCTGTCAAAATAGAGCTTTCAAAATAAATGTACTAATACAGATAGAGATAAATACAGAACTACCTTTGCGTCACTAAGTGACCGCGTATCTTCTGAGACATGCGTTCTGTCATCACTTTCAGTAGCGCCTTCACACACAGTGGTGCTGTGCACAAACACTCTTGATCCGTATAGCTCTTGTTTTATTATATTGTGGTTTAGTAAATACTGCACTTGGAGTTACATTCAATGCATGATTTGTGCTATAGAACATAAATAAAGTTTGATTGATTGATATCAAATCAAATCACATTTTATTTCTATAGCGCATTTCTCACAAAAGTGACCCAATGCGCTTTACAGAGAGCAGCGAAAATTATCTTATTAAATGTAAGCGAGTAATTGTAAAAAACCTTTCCTATCTACCAATAACTGAAGGCAACTATCTTTCCCATAGAGTGATTCGTTACCCTTAAATATAATCCCAATTAGATATTAATCCTCAGTTATTCTTCACAACTGACCAAACCTCTCACTCATTGCGCGGCAGATTCAGACTGTATCATTGTTATTTTCACACACGACAAACATGTGACATGTTCCAGTTTTATTCTTTGAACAACATAAAAAAAATAAAAATAAAAATCCGGTTTCAGACGGTTTTGATAAAAAACCGTTTCTATTTTTATAAACCCCGGTTTTCGGTTTAACCGAAAAACCGTCCATCCCTAATACAGACCTCTCCTTTCTCCTCCAGTTTACTCTTTTAACTCTTTGACTGCCAGCCATGTTCAGAGCGGAGAGCTCCACACTGCCAGACTTTTGGGGCATTTTCGCTGAACTTTGAAGACCCACCAAATATTGACTTTTCGGACTACATAAACATTGAACATATCTACCAAAACTTTAGACTCTCTTCTTTCATCAGAAAAAGAAAGTTTGTTTCTAGCCTCTTTGAGTGTTTAGAAATCGGCCGTAGAACATAGGGTGGTTTCAGCAAAAACACCTGATTTTGACCAATAAACAGAGAAAACTAGCTTTTTTTTTTTTTTTTTTTTTGCTGCACTTTTTCTGTATCATCCGACTCTGAACTGTTTGAACAGTCGATGGCCGCGCTGCTCCGCAATGCTCCGCGCCGCGTTTGGCACATACCCTGATCCGTTTCGCCATTACTACAACCCACAGCAAGCCACTTCCTTCTCCAGGCTTTTATCGAACTACTGCCCCCATCTGGGACCGAAATACATTACACCCAAGTCTGAAATTCACTCGCTAGGTGTAGAACATGTCAATAACGCGATCCCCGCGAAAAATAAAATAAAATCTATAAGACGCCAATTGGCGTCTTTGGCAGTCAACGTTACTATTCTATAAGACGCCAATTGGCGTCTTTGGCAGTCAATGAGTTAATTGTCGCCGGCGTACTGTTTCTCATCCGTCTGTTTCTGGTTGGTTTCCTCCAGAGTACAAGCCATATTCCCCACCCCAGACCCCGCAGCACTGAAGGACCGGCGGATGGAGAACCTGGTGGCGTACGCACGCAAGGTGGAGGGGGACATGTACGAGTCTGCCAACAGCAGGGTAACTCCGCTAAATCAATCTAATAGAGGCATCTCTTATTTCACCAGAATCGGGAGTTATGTCGATACTATCCCGAGGGCGACTTAATTCGCGTCACAAACGGGTATCGAGGATTGAAGACGCTGAAGCGGACACTGGCTGATATCTCCTCTAACCCGCCCGTCTCTTCTGTCTCCTCCAGGACGAGTACTACCACTTCCTGGCAGAGAAGATCTACAAGATCCAGAAGGAGCTGGAGGAGAAGAGGCGCTCGCGGCTGCAGAAGCAGCCCCCCATGGCGGGAACCCCGGGGGCCCAGCCGCCTGGCATGACCCAGCCCAACGCCATGGGCCCCAACCAGGCTGCACGACCAGCCAGTGAGTAGCCTCCCCCCACCCACCCCCCGGGCCTCCGCTGGAGAGATCAGACGCATAGCTAACATTAGCATTAGCATTCTCATTTATCACATTGTTATCATTTTTGCTGGCGGCAAAAAGGAATTCAGACGCCTCGTCATACTGTGATAGATCAAGGCGTTGTCTCCCGAGCTCGGCTCCGTCCACACTGAGCTGTAATAACTCACAGGCAATTATAGGAAGGATGAAAAGTAGCCAGGATGAAATATGCGCTGTCAAAACGTTCCCCTGGTTACAATTGGTGACAGACAGAACGTTTCCTCCTCAATGATGACTATCCATAAGTGATCCATAAGTCTTTCTAGAACATTTGTTAACCAACCAACTTAGCACTTGGATGTTGAGTGTGCAGTCTTCATTACATTTGCCAGTGAGGACGGAAATTAGCAAAGTGTGGTCAGCTAGTCAGCTGGTTTAGTCAGTCACATTTCATACAAACGAACAGGGTCCTCATCCTCCTTCTATCCATCCTTCCTTTTCTGGTGTGATGGCATTATGTTTCAGAAAAGTGGCAGAAAATCTTTTTTAAAATGAAGAATCGTTCCATGATTTAGAAGACAGACCTAAGTACGGTAGGTAGTAAGGCAAAGTACCGTCCGCTAGAAGTGATGACACCCGGTAATGAGACCGAGGTGCATTTTCCGTTAAGAGGCGCAGCTCTTATAGTGACATGGGACTCTGGGACAAAGTTGAAATGTTGTTACAATCGGTGACGACTCTTTCTGGGCTTTCCTCCAGACACCTCATCAAAATGCCACAGATTTTTGTAGAACATTTACGCCCCCCTGTTGAAGACACTTTGTGGCCTTGATCTTTGTGCTCAAACATGTCCCTCCTCTCTCCCCCCGTCACCCCTTCTCTCCCCCGACTCTCAGATGGACCTGTGCCTATGCCTAACGTGCCAAATCAGATCATGAACCGCATGCAGGTGTCTCAAGGTAACGACCCCTAACGATCCTGATAGGTACATTAATGCATGTTAGTCATTCCCTTCTCAGACGGTCATTTGCCCTCTCCCTCATTAACAGTCACCCTCCTCTTAGCAGCGTAGAGCGCTCTCATCTCTTTAACGTTAAAGAAACATTTAACGCTAAACCCCCCCCCCTAAATGAGTGACTTGGTTAGAACTTTAATGATCAAGTTAAGCTGATTCAGTGACAACACCAGCTCATCTGAGTGTGGCATATTTAATTACAAACACCTCTTGAGTATTGTAAACAGAACACTAATTGTGTGCGTGTGTGTGTGTGTGTGCGCGTGTGCGTCTGTATTTGTGTGTGTGTCATCCCTCTCTCCGCTCCCACAGGGATAAATCAGTTCAACCCCATGGCGATGCAGAACGTACAGATGTCTCAGGCACCCATGGGAGCGCGCGCCGCCTCCCCCATGAACCACCCGCAGCAGATGAACATGAGCTCCGTCCCAGCGGTGAGACCTTAACCCCCCCCTCCTCCCCCACACACTCACTCCATCTCTTTCTTCCCTCGCTCTCTCTCTCTTCCTCATCCACCTCCAGCCTTTGCTCCATCCCTCCCTCTCACAATACCCAATTTTTCTCCCCTTAGTACCCCCCCCCCCCCCCCCCCTCCCTGCCCCACCTACTATTCAGACTCCAGACAGTGTGTGTCTCTTCTAGTGGCTCCAGGTCTTTGTGCAGTGACTGGACGCCTGGGCGTGTCTCCTGTTAGAAGGCTCTAACAGAAGCAGCGACAGGGCTCTGGGCTCCAGATCCGTGCTGTTTAATGTTCCTCTTCTGCTTTTGAACTCCTGCCATGCGGTTTAGAATCAGCGCTCTTGTTTACTCGTTGATGATGATGCCACAGGCCTTTTAAAAGGATTATTGTTTTTTAGTTTTTTTTTATTGGGGAGCCCATTTTAGATGCACACTCTTGTTTTTTTTCTTGTTTTTTTTCATTTGGCCCTGGTTCAATTACGCGAGAGTTCACTCCCTAAAAAACGCTGCTTTTTGTTTTCCAGATGGGCATGTCCCCATCCAGGATGCCTCAGGCCCAAGGCATGATGGGCACTCATGCGAACAGCATGGTGGGCCAGACAGCCAATCAGAGCCAGTTTCTGCCTCAGACCCAGTTCCCCCCTGCCTCCGGCGGCGGGGGCATGAATGTGAATGTCGGCCTGGGCCAGCCGGCCGCGCAGGCAGCTGTCACACAGGTGAGGAGGCCCAGCGGTGGCCGAGACGGACCGCTACTCTGTCTGTGGCATTGTTCTACCACCGGTCGTTCTGCGTGGTCATAGGTTATTATATGCAGGGGTGCACATAACTGGTGCGCCAGTGCGCATGCGTCGCCAAAATGCATGCTGCGCGGCAGATCAGCGGCATGAACGCGCTCTTGCGCACCAACAGCTGGAAGCGCTGGGAGAGGAATTGACTTCCTCAAAATCCAACTGCTGACTGCTGCATCACTGCAAGCCCCACTAAGTAACTATCTGCCGTCCCCTCAGCCGCGTATCGCGTATCGCACGGTTATCACGGTTATCACGCCGCACGTGAAAATTCAGTCCCGAACGACTCGTCGCTAAAAGGAAAAACAACACCAAGGGACTTCACGTTTCTTTTCTCTGAAGCTTTCAAACGTTCAGACGTTTGTTTTACAGCGTCATTATCGCACCTAGACCCCTGACCCAGGGAATATGGTTGGGAATTATATTAGAAGAAAAAAACAACAACTTTGTTGCACAATCAAAATAATGAGCTATTTAAAGTGATAGCCTACATCCTCTACCATGGTTGAAATTGAGGACAGTATTAACAGCAGTCAAGAGAGCAGTGATGATGATGATCAAGCTTGTAGCATAAATAAATGCTTAGGCTGTAACTTTTTGTTGAAAAGTTGATTTCAGTGTTTACAGAACAGAGCAGTGCATAAAGAGATGTCAGTTGATTTCATTGTGTTTAAAGGAGTCATTTGATTTTGCATTTGTTTCTTTTGTTTTGCACACAATCATTTGTTCGTTCATCTTTATTTATGAACAAATGTCGTTTTGCTAATATAAGTTATCCATGTATCCCTTTTTCATCCATCCTGTGAGACGGGGTCGTGACTCGCGAGCTCGGGGAGCACCAAGCAGCATCCCTAGGTGCTCCTCTGAGCACTGGCCCCAAAAAGTTATGTGCACCCCTGATTATATGCTTTGGGGGACGGTCGACGCATCGTAATGCTGTCCTCTATGTCTATGGTAATGCGTGTTGGTGGGTGTGTTTGTGTTTGTGTTTGTGTTTGTGTGTGTGTGTGTGTGTGTGTGTGTGTGTGTGTGTGTGTGTGCGTGTGTGTGTGTGTGTGTGTGCAAGGACTAGGCAGTGAGCTCTAACTCAGCCTGTGTGTTGTATCTCTCTCCCCTCCAGCAGCAGCAGCAGCAGCAGCAGAACTCTAACCTCCCCCTGAATGCACTGGGCTCTCTGGGCCCCCAGCTGCCCTCCGGTCCCGTGTCCCAGCCCCCCCTCCGCGCCACCCCCCCGCCCTCCGCCTCCGCTAACCTGCAGCAGCTCCAGCACCACGCAGCACCGCCGCCTCCCCAGGCCCAGCCCTCCACCCCCGCCTCCGCAGGAGGGCCCTCCTCCACCCCCACCCACGTCCCCAGCGGCCTCTCCAGCCACGGGCCCCCCTCCGCCACCCCCTCCCAGCCGCTCACGCCCCTGCCGCCCCAGCCAGAGCCCCCGGGCCAGATGCAGCAGCCCAGCTCAGTGCAGCCGCAGCCCCCCAGCACGCCGGTGAGACGCCGCCACGGCCTAGACACACTCACACCTCAGTTAGCACCAAGGTTCGAGTTATAAGCTGAGCTTTGTGGGGGTCTCCAAAATGACAGTGCGAAATGTTCTCATGCACGCGCGCGAATCATGCCCACACAGCGATGGGACTTACACGTTTTAATTAGCCATAGGCTACTCATTTCACCACATCAACAGCACCACATGAAACAACAGCTATAAGCGATAGTCACGGGTATCTCGGCCAATAATGTTGTTGTTTTTGCTATACAGTCCACTCACTTTCACTGTTAGCACGACACATTGTCCACATCTCCATTTCCAGTGACATCGCACCTGACATAAATAATCATGTATGCTCGTCCATGAATTGTGCTTTCATCTAATGTTATGCTACTACGGGAATCAAGTGATTTGACATTAGAAATGAATTTGTTTCATCTATTGTGCAATGTGCTCTACAATCTGGGCACATGAATGATCGGATCGGTGAGCAGGGGCCAACTGTCGCGCCATTCATCTCATTAAATGTCATAATTGGATTCAGTTTTGTATAAGGCATCCTTTCTTTAGCCACAGTATAGGCTGCCCTGAACGAACTAGCTGTCTCCTTATACATACTGGAGGTGAGTTCTGCTACTTTCTTCGGAAGCACTTGATTTTGTTTGAGCTCTGCTATTTCAACAGTTTCAACGTTAGGTGTCAACAGGTGCAGCTGAATTCAAGTTTGGTTTCTTGGATGAAAACCCGAAACTTTCCAGGCTTGTCAACTCGGTCGGCAGCAGTGGCCTTTTTTGGGGCGGCATGATTAGGGTTGGGTACCGAAAATCGGTACCGGTAGGTACCGGTTACTTTACATTCGGTATGTACCCGTACCGAATCGCAAAGGAGATTTCGGTACCTCATTTCGGTACTTTTCTATCTCGCTCCGGTGTCAACTGGTGACTCGTGACGTCACATCGCCTGTTAAATTTCCACTCAGTGAAAGCAGCGAGTACGGAAGGATAACGAGAAGGTTGCTAATAGCAACTTCCGCTAGCGGGTTGGCATAACGCGACGCTCGACTTATGGGTGCGTTCCGTAAACTCGTTCTGGAATTCTGATCACCACTCGTGGAATGCCTTCTGTCCAATCAAATGACTTGCTCCCCTTATGACGTCGGGCCCAGTGTGCGCTGCGACGCTCTCAGAGCGAGTTTACGAACGCAAGCCTTTGATTGGACAGTGCACTCCAGGATTCGACGCGTCTGTTGATGACGTAGTGCGGATGTGTGGCTGCGTCTCTGCGAGGTGGACAACATGATCGGGGATCTCCTGATATTCGGGTACTGTGTCAGATCATGTATATATCATGTAGATATATCCTTATCCTACTACTGTGTCTGAAAAATCAATCGCCATGTCATCATGGACCAGAGAGGGGGAGGGGAGTAGTAGTAGCTGAGCGGCAACAGAGTTTGGATTTTGACGAGGTGGAGGGCTCCAGTTCATCAGAGTTATATTTCCTCTCGGTCTTCTTGGTTCTGGGGGCTATGCAGGCCTCTTCACTAGATCCCTTTTCTAAGAATATTCTGATGTCCTTGAGGGGCTGCCGAACAAGTGTGTACTCGTATTCGACATCAGTACCAACGATAGGCACCCCCAGCTTAATGGAGTCCCCAAGGCTCAGGAGTTTTATTTTCATTTATTTTAATTTGAGTGTATATTTAACTAATATATATTGTGCCTCAGCAATAAAAAAGTGAAAAGCTGTTTAATGTTGTAGACCGTGTTATTATTATGTCATTTAAAAAAATCAAAAGTACCGAATTAAGTACCGTTTTGGTACCGGTACCGTTTTTAAAGTATCGGTTAGGTACCGGTACCGGATAAAACCCAAACGGTACCCAACCCTAGGCATGATAGCTAGCTACTGAATGTTTTCTTCTCAATAATCGTGTTTTCACGTTTGCAAGCTCTCAACGATCATATTCTGCTGTTGCACAATATTCTACTGCGCCCCATAGTGTCTTGGTGGTAAAGTGCAGGCAGTCAAAGGCATACTGTCATCACAGGAGATTAATGCTGGTGCATGTACCGTATTTTCCGCCCTATAAGGCGTACCGGAGTATAAGGCGCACCTTCAATGAATGGCCTATTTTAGAAATTTTTTCATATACAAGGCGCACCGGCTTATAAGGCGCACCGGCTTATAAGGCGCATAGAATAGATACTGCAGTCAAACGTTTGACTGGGGTTGCGTTACGCCCAAGCTCCACCTACTGCGTTGCGTCACCTCTCCATCGGTGTTGTGTCAACTTCCCGTTGTCCAAGCTCCACCTGAGCGTTGTCACCATCAACGTTCTACCTGCTCCACTGTCAAAAATATATATTTTTCCACCTCAAGTATCAGCCGTTCGTCATCCATTTTTGCAACAAGCGTCAAGGACCTGCGGTGATTCACAGCTGACTCGCGTGAATAGCAATTCGCAATAGCTGCAACCACGAGATATAGAGTAGTTAGCTACAAGCATTTTCAATCTGCTATTATCTCTATTAGTGGATTAACCGCTGTGGTGATTTAACAGCTGATAAAAATACATCAAGTAGACTACAAACAGAGCAAAACAACACCAGAAAACAACCAATAGGCTATACAATTATAACCAACAACCAATATGTGACAGCTCCTGGTGAAATGTGCAACGTACTTTTTCAGTTTTTACACATGCTTAAACTGCAGATTGTAAGCTTTCAAATGATGTGTCATACATTCAAATCAGAGAAAGATTGAACACGACAGGCGTATTTGAATGTTGGTTCATCTCAAACACTGAGATGAACGCTGCTAGCGGCTAACAGCTAACAAAACACATCGCTACGAAGGTCTAAACTGTATTTTAATAACATGACAACATACTGGGAGAACATCGACATGCTAAAAACACATAACTACACAACTAGATGAACACACAGTTCTTGCTTTTGAACACGAGCTAAAACGAAAGTATGTTTACAAATCAACCCTCCCTTACCGGTAGCCTCCGGCAAACGAGAATAATGAATCCAATACACAAATGATAAGTGTTTAGTGATCGTTAAACTGTTGTTTATTATATCGAGTGGGTACTTTAAAACTTCAAGTTGAAAGCACCAAGAATCTCACTTTGTTCCCTCGGAAAAACAGGAACTAAAACTCAGTACCACCCACTTAACCCTCCGTACGGAACAATACTCCCAACTATTAGTTCCGGGGGTGAATTATGTTAACCCACCACAAGCATAGCATTCGCGGAGATTCCAAGATGGCGGCCGTCGTTTACTGATTACCGTAATGCTGCAAGCGGTGCGGCTTTGTAGTTTACCAGTCGTACTGAAACATTGTATTATTATAAAAAAAAAAATATTGGTCATGTAATTTTTACATTTTGATCCATATATAAGGCGCACCGGGTTATAAGGCGCACTGTCGTTTTTTTTTTTTTTTTGGGACTTTTAAGTGCGCCTTATAGGGCGGAAAATACGGTAGTTCTTTTGGAAAACGTGTTTATTTTAGAATATTTATCATATAAATAAATATAAATAATACTCATTACATTGACATTTTTGATCAAATAATGGTTGTGGTTGTGGTAATGTATTATTAGCGACCCCCACAGATGTATGATTTTACTGCTTTCATGGGAGCTCAGACCTTCCTTATGGGAGCTCAGCTCCCATTGGCTCCCACATAACTCGAACCCTGGTTAGCACCCATCGCTAGCTCCACTAGTTCAAAAGCGCCTCATTGCTCTGACCCAGCTTTATGCGCGTCCCAGAAGAGAACCCGTAATCTAATGGCGCACTTGCAACTAATACGGAAAAGGGGGTTATTAAACAGATGTCGTCATTAAACAGATGTTCTCGATGACTTCGTTGGCTTGTGTGTGACACCATGTTAACCACACCCACACCCCCCCCCCCCCCCCCCCCCCCAGCCCTGTTTGTGATTGGATGAATATGAACGTCTTACCCCCTTCTGACCCTCCCAGCTCTCCCAGGCGGCCGCCAGCATTGACAACCGGGTGCCCACCCCCGGCTCTGTGGCCGAGGTCCACTCCCAGCAGGCCCTGCCCGACCTAAACGCCCCGGAGACCAAATCGGAGCTCAAGGACGAGGAGGAAGATGGCTACGGGTCTGGGAAGAAGCAGCCCAAAATGGAGGTGTGTGTGTGGGTGGACGGACGTGGACTCTTGTTTAGCTTGTTAGGCCTTAAAAAAAAATTGCCTTGCAAATCAAAGGTCTTGTGGATGAGACTAGGGATGTCCCGATCCCACTTTCTCACTACCGATACCTGGGCTTCAGGTACCGATATCAATCCGATATTAGTATTATTATTTTTTACTCCGGAATAATAACAAATACTTCCCCAGTATGTAGTCCACAACAACAGTTGGCTATTAAAGACTGCCAGCCTTTATTCAAGCAACAAAACAGTACTCTGCAGTACTCAGTGACCAACTGGTTTAAAGTTAAAACAATTTAAACAGCAGCTTTCAGCATTGTAGAAAAGAAAAAAAGTTACTGTCTGATTTCTAGTTTTAGTGCCTTCAGGTTTTTATTCTATTTATCTTCTCTTACAAATGGCAAATCAATATAGGACCCTTTTTTAAAATGTAGCCTAGTGACGCCCGCTGGTGAGACCATAAACCAGTCGCAGAATCGAAGGGGTGTCAACAATATACAGGTATATATATATATATATATTATTATTTTTTCATAACAGGCAATTACAAGTTTTAAAGTACCCACTCGATATAATATACAACAGTTTAACGATCACTAAATACTAATAATTTGTTGATTGGATTCACTGTTCTTGTTTGCCGTAGGCTACCGGTAAGTGATAATGACTTATAATGAGTAAACATACTCGTTTTAGGACGTGTTCAAAAGCAAGGGCATGTTCATCAACATGTTCAGCATGTTG
This sequence comes from Nansenia antarctica, assembly GCF_963989245.1. NCBI lineage: Eukaryota > Metazoa > Chordata > Actinopteri > Argentiniformes > Microstomatidae > Nansenia > Nansenia antarctica. The sequence continues at coordinate 61,383,012 of NC_137675.1, read as the reverse complement.
TGATGTTATAAAAACGCAGTTAGACGTTCGTAGCGATGTACCACTGTTAGCTGCTAGCTGTTAGCAGTGTTTGTTGTTGTGGTTTGATAAGTCACTTTTCTCCCATTCTGTCGCATTCCCATTCTTGAGGTGCACCAACATTCAAATATTTGTGTCGTCTTGAATTTATTACTCATTACACACAGGTAGCTACTAGCCAACTCTCAGGCATGTGACCACTGGCTACTACTGTTGTCATCACGTGAGTGACACGCCAGATCGGGAGCGCAGATCGGAGCCTATTTTTTTTCCCCCGTCCGATCTGCGATCCAGCATTCTGGACTAATATCTCACAGATACCGATGCCGTGGATCGGATCGGGGAATCCCTAGATGAGACTGAGTGCTTGTGGATGAGTGCTTGTGGATGAGTGGATGAGTCTTGTGGATGAGTGCTTGTGTTAAATGTTGCCGTCCCGTGGCAGGACGAGGATACCAAATCCCTAATGGTGAAGAAGGAGGAGCCAGAGAGGGCGGAGCCAAAGCCGGAGCCAATGGAGATGGAGGAGAAGAAGCCGATGGTGAAGGTGGAACCCAAAGAGGAGGAGGAGGGCGGAGCCAACGGCACGGCCGCGTCCACCTCCCCCACGCAGAACCGCAGGAAGAGTGAGAATCAGAATAGTTTTTTATTTACTTCATATTAATGCACACGTTTTCTATAGGATGTCAGTCGTTGTCCATAAGAGCTGTGTCATGTCGGAGGTGTTATGGCTGGGTTCACATGGCGTGACTAGCGAACAGAGAGAACAGCTGTATCTAAATTGTATGGAGTATAATGTATAATATATGATTAGGGCTGGGTATCGCCACTGATTTCCCAAAACGATTCGATTCCGATTCACAGCTTTCGATTCGAGATTCGATTCCGATTCGATTTAGTTACAATATCAATTTTCCTTGAATATGAAGAGATTCTCAGAACTAATGCTAATGGTTCAAGGAACCCTATAACATGTAGCATTGTTAAACATATCAATGTTTACATTAAGAATTGACTCCAAAGCAGTTACATGAATGTACTTCTTATTGGAACATAAATGAACATCATTGACCAACATTTTGCGAAATCAGACACTACAAAAAGTGCTTTACTGCAGCCAGTGTAAATAAAGGGGCTACAAACATAGCCTATCGGTAAACAAGACATCACATATCCCTCAGGACTGTCTCAAATAGCTTATTTGCACAATATATACAGTATATGTTATATACAAAATAAAAATGTGCAAAACTCAAACGAAAATAGTGCAATAGATGAGGGTATTTTGGGGAACAAAAAAAACACATTTTACTTTTGCCTGTCAGTATTGATTGATTGATTGATTGATTGATTGACTGAGAATGTTCATTATGTGAAGCGCATTGAGTTGCATCTTGTAAGAAATGCGCTACACAAATCAAATTTGATTTGATTTGATTTGATTGTAAACCATAATGTCCATGAAACTAAAGCCCTTCATTACTGCTTTCTCACTTTTTGGAGATTGGAAGATTTTATTCAGGAATAAACATAATTGGAAAATCAATGATTATTAAAATACTGTAGTATACAGTAACAATAAGTTCGTGGAAACATCACAAATCTACGGAACCACTTATTGAGGCATCACCCTGACGTGAAACATGGAAAAGCTGATCCGAAACAAGCCTCGCTGATAAAGTGGCAAGTGATTGTCAGGTACGAGTCCATTGCTCTGGATGTCCAGCTGTCACACGTTATGGCAACTCTCTGCTGGCTGAAGTGAAGTTGCGATGTCACGTTTCACCTGCGCGGACATGTCTGGGACTATCACTTCACTCAACTGTTTGCGTGTCGGTAACACGTAGCATGGTTCTAGTACACTGACGAGGCTTCGAAAGCCAGCATTTTCGACAACGCTGTACGGGCGTATACCCTTGCAAATAAAATTTGCTACAGCCTCGGTAATTTGTTGGGCACGCGGAGAATTAGATTGTAATTTGCAACCAAACGTTTTTATCAGCGAGGCTTGTTTCGGATCCGCTTTTCCATGTTTCACGTCAGCTCATCTCTATCGTCATAATTTGTACATGCAAAATGCACCCAGACATCTGCCTTTAAGCCTGGTGGTGACTTGAGTGTCCCTGCCATCGCCATGTTTTTAGATTTTACAGTGTTGAGACCTCTCGTTGCGTGAGATATGATAAGTTATTGTAGCGTGAGATCTGGCCACAAGATCTCGTTGCGGGTTGAAGCTGCAAGCAGGAAAATGCATGAAAGATCGATCTCGGGATTTATGAATCGATAATCGCTCATTCAATGAAGATCGATTCAGAATCGGGAAATCGTTTTTTTTTAACCCAGCCCTATATATGATGTTTCTCTTCTCCCTCCTGCAGTCTTTAAACCTGAGGAACTGAGGCAGGCCCTGATGCCCACCCTGGAGGCCCTCTATAGACAAGACCCTGAGTCACTGCCCTTCAGACAGCCTGTGGACCCTATGCTGCTGGGCATCCCTGTGAGTGTAGACACACGTACACACACACACGCACGCACACACACACAATCTAGTGTCCAGGTATTGACAAACCCTCTTGACCCGGAGCCACGACTCAGTTCAGTGCAGACTTAAGCGGTCTCGGCCAGACTTGATGACACCTGGTGTTCTTTTTCTCTACCCGTACGCGTCTCCGTCCCCGCCCCCCCCAGGACTACCATGACATCGTGAAGAACCCCATCGACCTGTCCACGATAAAGCGCAAGCTGGACACGGGCCAGTACCAGGAGCCCTGGCAGTACGTGGACGACGTGTGGCAGATGTTCAACAACGCCTGGCTATACAACCGCAAGACCTCCCGCGTCTACAAGTACTGCACCAAGCTGGCCGAGGTGTTCGAGGCGGAGATCGACCCCGTCATGCAGGGCCTGGGATACTGCTGCGGGAGGAAGGTGAGACAGGAGAGGGGGCTGTCTAGCTGTGGGTGGAGGGGGTGGGGTAAGACAGGAGAGGGGGTTGTCTAGCTGTGGGGGGAGGGGGGAGGGGACTGTCTAGCTGTGGGGGGAGGGGGTGGGGTGAGACAGGAGAGGGGGCTGTCTAGCTGTGGGGGGAGGAAGGTGAGACAGGAGAGGGGGCTGTCTAGCTGTGGGGGGAGCGGGTGGGGTGGTGCAGAGGTTGGTATGGAAAACGTCTCCTCAAGACAGTCATTGGCTGTAACTCAAGTCAAGTTGCCTGGAGATTGTAGGTCTGGAGATGCATCTGAGCGGTTGAACCTGCTGTGTGGATCGGAACCCAACACCTCTCCTCCTCCTTCCCCCCTGTGTGTCCGCAGTATGAGTTCTCACCCCAGACCCTGTGCTGCTACGGGAAGCAGCTGTGCACCATCTCCAGGGACGGCACCTACTTCAGCTACCAGAACAGGTAAGGCGGGCTGCCGGGTGGCGGGAGAGGGACAGGTAAGGACGTAGAGAGTACCGGGAAAGAGAGATGGGAGACACGATGCTACTTACATACTGTGGTACAATTAAATGCCATTCACAGATCTACAACGTCAAATATTGCGGTATCGTTTATCAGCTGAGGGGATAGCATGGACTGCATAATTCTTACACAATGAGTTCGGCAGATAAGGGTGTCCCAGCTGAAGTCCAATGTGCATTAGAATCTGCATACATGCGCCCCCTGCTGCTCAATGCCTGCTACTGCAGTGGAAGAGCCATTCCGATGCATTGCAGTTATGTATCGTCGGTATTCTCAACCAAATGCAATGAGGCTGACTAGAATCGACTAAATTTGAATGGATTTTACAACGTAAGGATTTACTGTATACATTTTTTTTTTTTAAGGAAATGAATCAATTTCAGTGTGGCTCGCTAAACAGATCCCAAATCTTTTGTCACTTTATTCTATTGTCACTTTATTTTGTTGTTTGTGATGTGAGCTGCTGTAACACCTTAATTTCCCCTCGGGGATCAATAAAGCACCTATCGATCTATCTATCTCTATATCTAGCAAAACGTTATGCTTGTGTCTTCCTTGTCTCCTAACCTACTCACAACACCTGTATACACTTTACTGTCTGTCTGTCTGTCTGTCTCTTCCCTGGCATGATCGAATTTTCATATAACCTCACTTGTTTGCATGTTACTAAAGCTGCATGTTGAGTGCTGTAATAGAGTTGTCATGGTCATTTAGATTATTTTGTAATTTCAGTGTCATGAAATACACTTGAAGTAGTATTTTTTGAAGTCAAGTTTTATTTTGCCCCCACTAACATTCATATGCTCTTCATTCATTAGCATGCCTGTTTGTATGAGCACGACTTATATGAGTGTTTCCATGGCAACTAACCTGTCCTCCGCCCTGGCTCTGTGTCTGCCTGGTCTTGTCCTCCGCCCGCCTGCCATCCTCCACCCGCCGGCTGTGTTCCTTGGTTGTGCCATGCCGCATTCTGCCACCTCTGTGCTGGTTTGCCTGTGCTGCTGTTGTGTTGCTCTGGCTCCAGTTCACCCCAATATGGCCTTGTTGCCGACAGGTATCACTTCTGTGAGAAGTGCTTCAACGAGATCCAGGGCAACAGTGTGACCCTGGGGGACGACCCGGCACAGCCACAGACGTGAGTTTGCCTGCCGGAGAGAGCTGTCATTACATAATTGCAGTGATGCATCATGTCATTAATAATTCAAATAAAGATAATGTTAGGATGTGTTTAGTGTTATAGTCAGGTCTTCTGATAGGAACGTATGGGATTCAGTCTTGAGTGTGTGTCATGTTGGTGTGTAGGGATGTCATTCATGAGAGTTGATGCTAACTCTTCCAACCACTCTTTGTCCCTCCAGTATGATATCAAAAGACCAGTTTGAGAGGAAGAAGAATGACATGTTGGACCCTGAACCGTGAGTACTCTTCACGTCTGGGAGAGTCTGCTGGCTCGTTCATGATGTTGTGAAAGCTTGCCTGTCCCCCCGCAGTGTCTTTTCTCTACTTGGATGTCTTTGATTCTGAGGTGTCTGTCGTCGTCCCCCCTTCCCTCACCATCTCATCCCTCACACAGGTTTGTTGAATGTAAAGACTGCGGACGGAAGATGCACCAGATCTGCGTGCTGCACTATGACACCATCTGGCCGTCAGGGTGAGGCTCCTCCTCCTGCTCTCACACTCTCATATCTCTGTCATGTCTCTTGATCTTGGTGATACCCTTATAAGAGCCCTCTGACTCCTCTACCGGTCTGACTTTCAGCTTCATTTGCGACAACTGTCTGAAGAAGTCTGGTAAAACGAGAAAGGAGAACAAGTTTGCCGCCAAAAGTAAGTCGCTATGCTTCAGTTTTTAAAAGCACCAACCTTTTTTATTGTTTGACCCCTGGGTTAGAGACAGTGGAGATCAGGTCCACTATTGAAGACGCGTTCTGACCCGTGTGTGTTGGCGTCTCCTCCAGGGTTGCAGACCACCAGACTGGGCATGTACATAGAAGACAGAGTGAACAAGTACTTGAAGAGGCAGAACCACCCGGAGGCAGGAGAGGTGTTTGTACGGGTGGTGGCCAGCTCTGACAAAACAGTGGAAGTCAAACCTGGGATGAAAGCCAGGTAAGAGCTTCTGCTGGCGGTGTTAAGTAATATGCCTTCGTTGGGACTCGTAAAAAAGAAAAGAACCTGTTACTAATCTGTATACCAACTTCATGCTGAGGGTCACTGTTCCTCTGTTTCTGTAGGTATGTGGACTCAGGCGAGATGATGGAGAGCTTCCCTTATAGAACCAAAGCACTTTTTGCGTTTGAGGAGATAGACGGGGTGGATGTGTGTTTCTTTGGCATGCACGTCCAGGAGTTCGGCTCAGAGTGCCCCTACCCCAACACCAGGTAACACTGCAAGACGATGGTATCGATAGTAGTGATGCTCTATGAAGTGTGGCCTAGATGTTCTCAAACAGTGAATGTAACACATCTCGCCCTCTCCTTGTGTTTCCTCCACAGACGGGTATACATATCTTACCTCGACAGTATTCACTTCTTCAAACCCCGAGGACTGAGGACTGCAGTTTATCATGAGATCTTGATCGGGTACCTGGAGTATGTCAAGAAACTTGGGTAGGTTTTTTCCGAAATACCAACGAATCGAAATTGTGTTCATTGACTGTCAGAGAATATCGTCTTTCAGTTCAATTGGATTGGGGATAAGCGGAACTGTTTCTCCCTCCCCACACACACAGGTATGTGATGGGTCACATCTGGGCCTGCCCTCCTAGTGAAGGGGACGACTACATCTTCCACTGTCACCCTGCCGACCAGAAGATCCCCAAACCCAAGAGGCTGCAGGAGTGGTACAGGAAGATGCTGGACAAGGCCTTTGCTGAGAGGATCCTGCATGACTACAAGGTGAGCCACGGGGATCAGGATGTCCTGCTGATGGCCTCTACCACTGTGCTCTACCAAGGGTGTGCCTTTAAATGTGTACGAGTGTCATCAGTGTATAAGGGTGTTTTATGTGTCTACAGGTCGCGTGTGTGTGTCCTACGTCTGTAGACATGGCAGCCTTGATCATAGAGATAGAACAACTGTACGATCTCTGTCCTTTTATTGTCAGTGGAATGTATAGAAACGATATTTCAATGTATAGCTGAGGGGAAACCCTCATCTGGCTGTCTGCACAGTGCTGCACGGTTTGACTGACAGGACTTGTCGTCGTGTCTGTGTCTCAGGACATCTTCAAGCAGGCCACAGAAGACCGCATCACCAGCGCCAACGAGATGCCCTACTTTGAGGGCGACTTCTGGCCCAACGTGCTGGAGGAGAGCATCAAGGAGCTGGAGCAGGAGGAGGAGGAGAGGAAGAAAGAGGAGAACACAGCCTCTTGTGAGGCCCCAGAGGTAAGACAAAAGGGATAATAATAATAAGAAGAACTTTTTATTTGGAGTGAGTGCTGAAGTGAAAGGAACACTCCTCTCATGCCAGAAACAACCAAAGGATGTCATATCCTGTCCTCACATTTGTGACTGCTCCTGGTGTTTCTGGACACCTCTCGGAAATGAGAAAGACGTCAAATTCGTCTTTAAATTGTTTTTTTTTTTCTTTCAGATTTTCGTTTTTTTAGCTAACATTCAACTCGAAGATGTGAAGTACCCACTCGTTATTTTTCCGAACAGTTTTACGTTCATTAAATAAGTGTAATCTATAACACAATGACTTCGTTTCTTGTTGTTTGATGGGGATTCATTATCTTTGATGGGGATTTTCTGTGCTTAGTGATTTCCGGTGTAGCAACTTTCAAATACTCATGTCGTCTTCAATTTGTTTCCGATTTCAATGTATGATGCATCATTTGAAAGCTTACAATCTGTAGTTTAAGCACATGTAAAAAACAGAAAAATGACTTCGCCTACAGGTAGCCCTTTTCATTGGGCTGTGTCACATTTATCTGAGTCCTAATGATTTAAAAGCCACTTCGTCAAGGCATATTATTGGTGCTTTTGTAGCGGCTATTTCTCCTCATCACTTTATTGCTTATTTATGGATCTGACTGTCCTTCATTGACAACATGCACACACCTCTCTTACCAGGGAGCCCAAGCTGACAGCAAGAACGCCAAGAAGAAGAACAGCAAGAAGACCAATAAAAAGAGCAGCAGCGTGAGCCGAGCCAATAAGAAGAAGCCTGGGATGCCGAATGTAGCCAATGACCTGTCCCAGAAGCTCTATTCCACCCTGGAGAAGCACAAGGATGTGAGTGTGCCATTCCATCAGTACCACTTTATTCTTATGAAGGAAACATACATTTATTAAGGAAATCCTTTCAGAATTTTCGGGAAAAAGGCTGTCCGCCTCCTTTCCTCATCTTATCCTTTAACCCTGGCCATCACTGATTTGTAAGGATTAGAAAGCAAAATTGCCCTTGGTCGGACAGAACGTTATGCATATATGTCTCCTGCCCTTTCTGCTGTCTGACCCCACTGTGTGTCCTCCTCTCTCCCCCCCCCCCCCCCCCCCAGGTGTTCTTCGTGATCCACCTGCACTCCGGGCCGTCGGTCAACACCCTGCCGCCCATCATGGACCCGGACCCCCTGCTGACGTGCGACCTGATGGACGGCCGCGACGCCTTCCTGACCCTGGCCCGGGACAAGCACTGGGAGTTCAGCTCCCTGCGCCGCTGCAAGTGGAGCTCCATGTGCATGCTGGTGGAGCTGCACAACCAGGGCCAGGACCGCTTCGTCTACACCTGCAACGAGTGCAAGCACCACGTGGAGACACGCTGGCACTGCACCGTCTGTGAGGTGAGGAGAGATCAGTCCACCCGCCGCACTACCGTATGCACACGTCACAGGGTGGAGGACACACACACACACACACACACACACACACACACACACACAGTCAGTTATATGTTGAACATATTCACACTTCGTATATATTCAGACCAGCTGCTGCTGGTGGTGCCCAGAACTAGGCTGAAAACCAGGGGGAACCTTTTCGGCTGCTGCACCTAAACTCTGGAACAGCCTCCCCCTCCACGTACGGGCCGCTCAGACCCTGGAGATTTTTAAATCTCTCCTTAAAACACACCTGTTTTCCCTAGCCTTCCCTCCCACCTAGCTATTGGTCCCTGGCTTTTATTATTTGTGTTTTTTGTTGTAGGTCCCTGGCTCTTATTGTCTTATTGTTTTATTGTTTTGGTCCTTTTTGTCTTCTCTTTTGATTTTGCCATGTTTTGTGTTGCATTGTGTTGTGTGCTTGCTTGTTTCCTGCATTTTATCTATTTTTACTGTGAAGCACTTTGGCTCAGCATTGCTGTACGTAAAGTGCTATACAAATAAAGTTGACTTGACTTGACTTGACTTGACTTGGTGGCAGTCCACATGGTAGTAGTTAACATTGCACTGATTTAAATATTTGCACCCCCCCCTCCTCTCCCCTCCTCAGGACTTTGACCTATGCATCAACTGCTACGGCGTGAAGGGCCACGAGCACCAGATGGTGAAGTGGGGCCTGGGCCTGGACGACGACAGCAACAGCCAGGGTGGCGAGGCCTCCAAGAGCCCCCAGGAGAGTCGCCGCCTCAGCATCCAGCGCTGCATCCAGTCCCTGGTCCACGCCTGCCAGTGCCGCAACGCCAACTGCTCCCTGCCGTCCTGCCAGAAGATGAAGCGCGTGGTCCAGCACACCAAGGGCTGCAAGCGCAAGACCAACGGCGGCTGCCCCGTGTGCAAGCAGCTGATCGCCCTGTGCTGCTACCACGCCAAGCACTGCCAGGAGAACAAGTGCCCCGTGCCCTTCTGCCTCAACATCAAGCACAAGCTGAGGCAGCAGCAGCTCCAGCACCGGCTGCAGCAGGCCCAGATGATGCGCCGCCGCATGGCAACCATGGCGGGCCGGGGGATGCCTCAGAGCCTGCCGTCACCGCCTACCTCATCCGCCCCCGGCACCCCCACCTCCCTCCAGCAGCCCAACACGCCCCAGGCCCCCCAGCCCCTACCCAGCCAGCCCCAGCCGCAGCCCCCCAACGCCACCAACATGGCGCCGCACGGTTTCCCCAACAACGGGCGCACCAGCCAGCCCCCGACACCGGTCCCCCAGGGCAAGCCCGGGCCCCAGTCTTCCCCCCTCCATCAGCAGCAGTCCCCCTTGCCCAACATGCCTCCCCAGCAGTCGCCCCAGCAGCAGCAGCAGCCGCCCCAACAGCAGCAGCAGCAGCAGCAACAGAACCCCCCGCTGGCAGCTCTGAAGATGGCCCGGCAAATCGAGATGGTGGCCAAGGCCAAGCAGCAGCAGCAGCAGCAGCTGAACTACACCATGAACATGAACGGAGGAGTCCCCATGAACCACCCCCGCATGGTGGGGCCTATGCAAGGGCAGATGCAGATGATGGGCCCCAGGGGCCCCCAGGTGATGCAGGCCATGCAGCAGGGCCAGTGGGGTCAGCAGGGGATGCAGAACCCCCAGGGTCCCCAGCAGCAGGCCCCCCTCCAGCAGCAGCAGCAGCAGGGCCCCATGGCCCCCCAGCAGGTCCAGGGAGCGCCCGCGCTACAGCAGGCCCAGCTCATGTCACGCCCCATGTCCCAGCAGGCCCTCCAGATGCCCGGCGTCATGTCCCCCCAGGGTCCCTCGCAGCAAACGCCCCAGCAGCTAGGCATGCCCAGGGGGATCCCTGGCAACATCGCCCCCAACGCCCTCCAGGACCTACTGCGCACGCTCAAGTCCCCCAGCTCGCCGCAGCAGCAGCAGCAGGTCCTCAACATCCTCAAGTCCAACCCTCACCTCATGGCCGCCTTCATCAAACAGAGGACAGCCAAGTACCAGGCCAGCCAAGTACCAGGCCAACAGCAGCAGCAGCAGCAGCAAGGCGGCATGCCTCAACAGCCACAACAACAGCAGAACCCCCAAGCGATGCTTGGAGGCCAGGCGGGGATGCAGGCCATGGTCGCCATGCAGGCTGGGGCAGTGCAGAGGCCGGGCATGCCACCCCAGCAGCAGCAGCAGCCTCAGCAGGCTGTACCCCAGGGCATGGCTGTACCCCAGGGCATGGCTGCTATGGGCCCCCAGGGACAGCTGATGAACACCGCACACAACGGCAACCCCCAGCTCTACCGCAGGCAGCTGCTACGGATGCAACAGCTACAGCAGCAGCAGCAGCAGCAACAACAACAACAACAACAACAACAACAACAGCAACAGCAGCAGCAGCAAGTCGGCATGCCTCAAGGCCATGGTCAGTTCCAACAGCAGCAGGGAGGGCCAGCCAGCTACTCCCAGCTCCGCATGCAGCAGCAGATGGCCATGCAGGGAGGTGGGGGACCTATGGGCCAGCTCCCTCCCATGGCCCAGATGGGTCAGCCCGGGATGGGCATGGACGGGACCCAGACCCTCCTCCAGCAGCGGATGCTCCAGCAGCAGCAGATGCTGAAGCAGCAGATGGGCTCCCCGGCCCAGGGCAACTCCATGAGCCCCCAGCCCCACATGCTCCAAGGCCAGCCTCAGGGAGGAGCTCATCTGGCTGGCCAGACCATGGCCAACGCGCTAGGCAACCAGGTGAGATCCCCGGCCCCAGTGCAGTCGCCCTGTCCTCCCTCGCAGCAGCCACCACATTCCAGTCCCTCCCCACGGATACAGCCCCAGCCCTCCCCCCAGCACGGCACCCTCCACTCCAGCTCACCCCACCCCAGTCTAGGCGGCCCCATGCCTGGCTCCATGGAGCAAGGACACCTGGGCACGCCGGAGCAGAGTGCCATGCTCCCGCAGCTTAACACCCCAAACCGCGGGGGGCTGAGCAATGACATGAACATGGTGGGAGACACCACAGGAGACACTCTGGAGAAGTTTGTTGAAGGATTGTAGCATTTCGTGACAAAACGAAAGGCCTTGTTTCTGTGTTCACACAAATAACTTTTTGTACTGACTGATGTAAAAAGTTAAAAGAAATGCAAAGAAATGAGTCATATGAGGCCTATGGACTGTGAACATTTCCTTAAACCAAGGGACTGCTATTTCTTCCAACACATTGGAGGGATTTGAATAATTGCTGTTTAAAGAGGAGAATTAAATACAAAGAATATATTTTTTGGTTCAGACCAGCCATGATGGAATTGTTTCCTGGTCATTGTGTTGTTTTTAATTTGTTTTTCTTTTGTTATTCTTTGGTATGGAATTTTTAAATGAAACTTCTCAAAACAAAAATATTTCATTTTATTATTCAATTTTTTTATTTTGTACCTTTGCAAAATTACTAGCGTTTTTGTGTTGAGAAGTGTTGAGTAAAATAATTTGTCTGGGAACTTTTGCCAGGTTTCGCCTCTTGCTCCCTGTCTTCATTCCTGGCTAATTTATTCTATTGTACCATTTTTCAAAAGGACATGCCTTCGGGAGAGAGACTTATTTTCTTTCCGTTTTGCAGAGTCTATGGGAGAGTAACGTATTTGTATAGAACTAGGAAGTATCGCACACACGCAAACACACACAGAGGTGTGCAAAGACCTGCACAAATGCTTGTTCATTCACAGGTGCCGGAATGTTCATCTTGGAATCATGGAATCAGAATTTCTGTCTTGCAGAAGATTTGTTGCTTTGTTTCTCCTTCAATGTAAAGAGTTTCTCATGAAGAAGTTTCAATCCCGCAAGCTTAACTGTGGTGGGTTATACCTGTTTGACTGCTGATTTCTGTTTAGAGAGAGTTCTTTGCATCCTTTTTCCTCTTGCATTAAACTTGAATTGAGGTTGAGCTGTTCTCTAATGTAAATCAAGCAGGTTGACAATACTGTAAATATTCAGAAAAGAAAATTGAAATCACTGTACAAACTGGTTAAATGACTCATTTCGTACTTATATACCATATTGTTAAATAAATCTGTGTGCAACAGACAAATTCTGTCTACTCTCATTTCATCTGAAGACCTAGTGTAGTGTTCGCTGTCCAAATGAAAATGTATGTTAGCAGGGTATCCGCGGTGTCTTGAAAAGTATTAAAAGTTGATAAATACATTTTGGGAAAATCAAGACCCTTAATAAGTATTAAAAGTCTTATAACGATTTTATGAGGTCTTGAATTGTAGGTATTTTTCTGAATTAGTCCCTAACCCTAGTTTGAGTCCTAAAAACCTTTTGTAAAAGTTCGTGAATTTATTAGTTTTATTAAAAAAACAAAGATGAACCGGAAATGGTGTTGTATGATCGTGGTCTAGTCTATTGCAAACTAAAACTGTTAAGTTAAAGGTGTCACTGATGTAAACGGTTACAGCTCGAAGTGGCGGTGAGGTCTAGAAAAATATTGACAAGGTCTTTAAAAAGTCGAAAGGTATTGAAATTAACCTCAAGATTCCTGTATATACCCTGTTAAACCATGGCTGCAGCCAGTCGCTGATAACATCAAGGAGGCATATTGTACACTATGTAGAAAGAAGATCAGTGTTGCATCGATGGGGATCAACAGGGTTAAGTCTCACATGCACGGCGCTAGCCACAAGGCCGCTGTTGGTCACCGAGAGTGAAAAAATATTGACACGGTTTTTTAAAAGTCTTAGAAAGGCATTGAAATTAACCTAAAGATTCCTGTATATAGTATACCCTACCCTGTTATAATACGACCAGCACTCTCAAATAGAAAATAAAGTATGACTTCAAAGCATAAATCTGCATAGTCCTAATATTCTATGCCTTCAGTTATTACTGTTGTGTACCTACTGTGGTTAGTAGGCTACTCAAATAAACACGGAGAGACGGACTGTAGTTTACTAGTTTCTTTACTTGGAGAAATGACCACGTTACATTGCATGTCACTTCCTACATAGGAATGCCGGGAGGTACGTCCAACAGGTACGTAATCACGTAGTGACGTAACATACTCAGGCCAGGTAGAATAAACAATGCTAGAGCAATAGATGCAAACCCAAATACTCTACAACTCCTCCCCTTCTAGATAACAACAACATTAACACCATAGCATTTACTAGGTTGAACATAACTAACAATACCCTTGCTTTAAACGGATAACTAAACACACTAGTGTCTTATTCAGAGAGATAGTTTGTCTGGAGGTCTGTGGGTGCGTGTTGGATAACGTCTCTCCTCCGGGGGTGTGACCCCCGGGCTCGCACCACCAGCAGGGAGACCCAGGCGTGGGGTCAGGGGCCGACCAGGGCTAGGCAGACACCCCGTTACACGGTCGGAGGTCGGCAGGCCCAAGCTCTCCTGAGCAGTGTTGGAGGTAGGCAGGCTCAGGCTCTCCTGAGCAGCGGTGATACGTGCAGGATCCACCACCTCTTCTGCAGTGCGTACCTCTGACCTCCGTAGTTGGTCAAGGTGGCGTCGCCAGACAGTGTCAGGAGCTACTTCTACAGTGTAGGACAAGGGCCCTTGTCTTTATTTGATTATGCCGGGCACCCACTTGTGTTCTCCACGGTAATCCCTGGCCAGCACAGTCTGTCCAATCTCTAGTTGACGTGTTTCCCTGTCGTGCGCCCTTAGACCCTGTCTGATCTGCCGATCCATTACAGTCCGCCGCAGATTTGGCTTAAGCAAGTCCAGTCTTGAGCGTAACCCACGTCCCAGGAACAGCATGGCGGGTGTCCGGTTGGTAGTAGCGTGAGTGGCGTTACGGTAGGCAAACAGGACATTGGCCAGCTTCTGACGTAGAGAGAGAGAGGCATCTGCCATAGGCATCTGCCATAGGTTGTACGAACCTCTCGGCGAGCCCGTTGGTAGCTGGATGATAGGGGGCTGATGTTATGTGGCGAATTCCATTGAGCTTCAGGAACATCTGGAATTCATTAGCCGTGAATTGAGGACCATTGTCACTCACCAACTGTTCGGGGATACCAGTTCTTGCAAAGAGGCTTCTCAACACGTCGATCGTGTGGGCTGTTGTCGTGGAGCTCATGGTGAACACTTCTGGCCACTTTGAACATGCATCGACCACCACTAGGAATGTTGTCCCCATGAATGGACCGGCGAAATCAATGTGGATACGTTGCCATGGGGATGCAGGCCATTCCCAGGCATGGAGAGGTGCAACTGTCGGCTCATTCTGTACACGCTGGCAGCCAGAGCAATGCATGGCGAGCTGTTCTATCTGTTGGTCAATCCCCGGCCACCAGACGTAGCTCCTGGCGAGTGCTTTCATCTTCACCACTCCCAGATGGCCACTGTGTAGCTCTTCCAGCACCCTGGACCTGAGCTTGGTGGGGATGACGATCCTCATTCCCCACATAAGGCATCCAGAGTCAATGGTGAGCTTGTCCCTACGTCGGTAATAGGGAGTGAGGGGAGACCCTTCGTGGGTTGTCCAGCCAGTCTGCGTTGCTCTGTACACTTGTGAGAGAGTTGCATCTTTCCGGGTCTCTCTCTCAATCATTTCCGCCGTCACCGGGAGGCTTTCGAGTTGCATGAGTGTGAACATCTCCACCGGTTCCTTGTCCCCCTTTGTCGTTGTTGCTGTGTCAAGTGGCAGCCGGGACAACCCGTCTGCGTTGGCGTGTTGCAGTGTTCTCTTGAATTCGATCTTGTACCGGTGCCCTCCTAGGAACAGGGCCCAGCGTTGCATCCGTGCTGCAGCTGTCACGGGAATCGCCTTCTGGGGGTTGAATATCGAGACCAGCGGTTGATGGTCAGTCACCAGGATGAACTCCCTGCCGTACAGGTACTGGTTAAACCGTTTTACGCCCCAGACCAGGCCCAACGCCTCCTTGTCTATTTGAGAGTAATTCTTCTCGGCCGGGGCCAGGGAGCGTGAGGCGAACGCTATTGGTCTTTCGGTCCCATCCCGCATCACATGTGACATAACGGCTCCTATACCATACGGCGAAGCGTCGCATGCTAACTTCACAGGCAAGGAGGGGTCGTAGTGTGTGAGTACTGTCTCCGATGTCACAAGCTTCTTCACTTCCTGGAAGGCCTGTTCACATTCTGTGGTCCATTTCCATTTCCGTTCTGCCTGAAGTAGTTGGTTCAACGGGTAGAGCACCGTGGACAGGTTAGGCATGAACCGGTTGTAGTAGTTGATGAATCCGAGAAACGACCTCAGCTGCTGTACATCCTGTGGCTGAGGAGCCTCCATGACGGCCTCGATTTTCTCTTTGCATCTATGCAAGCCCTGTGCATCGATGGTGTGGCCACAGTATGTGATACATGATTTAAAAAACTCACACTTGTCACGTCTGGCCCGGAGTCCGTAGTCTTGAAGTCTCTGTAAGACCTTCTGGAGGTTCTCCAGGTGTTCGTTATCGTTGGCCCCCGTCACAATGATATCATCTAAGTAGCACTGTGTGCCTGGAATCCCTTGTAACACCTGATCCATGGCTCGCTGCCATATGGCCGGGGCAGAGGCCACTCCGAAGACCAGCCTGTTGTATCGGTACAGGCCTTTCAAAGTGTTTATCGTCAGGAACATCTTTGAGTCTTCTTCTATCTCCATCTGTAGATAGGCTTCAGCCAGGTCCACCTTGGTGAACCGTTTTCCACCGGCCAGGTTTGCGAAGATGTCCTCAATCCTGGGTAATGGATATTGTTCTGCTTGTAGCACAGGATTGATGGTGATCTTGAAGTCTCCACACAGCCTCACTGCCCCTGACTTCTTTGCTACTGGGACAACGGGTGTGGCCCATGGACTCCAGTCTACCTTGGACAGGATCCCATCAGCTTCCAGGCGGTCCAGCTCAGCTTCCACTTTCTGTCGTATGGCGTATGGAACTGGGCGTGCTTTGTGGAAACGTGGGTTGGCTCCGTCTTGGAGAACGATTTTTCCCTTGATGTGTTTTAATGTCCCGATGCCGTCTTGGAATACAGGTGCTGCGGCATCCAAGACTTTCTCCAGTTTCACCTCTGTGGACTTGTGAGTGGGGTTTGGCGCCACCTGCAGGCTCTTAATGGATTTCCAGTCCAGCTGCAGCTTCCTCAGCCAGTCTCGCCCCCACAACGCTGGTCCTCCTCTTCTTACGACGTACAAGTCCAAAATGCGTTGTTGACCATTGTGTTGTACATCCACAGGCAGTACTCCGAGGGGCTTGATTTTCTCTCCAGTGTATGTTTTTAGGAGGATAGATGATGGGTTCAGCTTCTGGTCTCCAAAGTACTTCACAAAGTCAATGTGTGCCATCACTGACACTGCAGAGCCGGTATCCAGTTCCATTTGTACTTGTTTGCCATTCACCTGTGGTGCAAGCCAGATAGCTTCCCTGCCGCCTCCTTTGACATGGTAAACATCCAAGCTATTGGTATGTTCACTCTCCTCGTCTGACTCGTCGTCTGCAGCCTCCTCCATGTTGTGCACTTTCCTGTTCTTTTGCGCACTCCACTGTGTCTTTTTTTCATTTTTTTTGTACACTCTTGATTTTCCAGAGCGACACACCCTCTGGATATGTCCAGTTTTGTTACATAGTCTGCAGACTTCGTCTTTAAACCTACACTGTGATGGGGAATGTGAGCCCCTCCCACACCTGTAACACAGTTCTTGCTCTCTTGTTTGTGTGACGGTTGCCATTTTGTTTACATTTACTGCCTTTACTCCTGTCTGCAGTTCAACAGCATCCCTGGCTGCTGTTTCCATTGAGACTGCGATTTCCACTGCCCTTTTGAACGTGAGGCCGGCCTCTGTTAGCAGTCTCTTCTGTATGGCCTCACCAAGAATGCCACATACCAAACGGTCTCTCAACGCATCATTCAGTCCATTTGCAAATTCACAATGTTCAGTGAGTCTCTTCAGCTCAGCCACGTAACTGACTATGTTGATTTCGTCTATGGAATCTGAAACGTTCAGCAATTAGTAGTGGTTTTGGGGATAAATGTTCTTTCATTACCTCCACCAGTTGCTGGAATGTTTTTACGGAAGGCTTTTCTGGGGCAGTTAAGCTGCGCAACAGGCCATATGATTTCCCCCCCATTGCACTCAGCAACACTGCAACATGTTTGTCATCCTCAATGTCATTTGCCTTGAAATACTGTGAAATGCGTTCCGTATATTCGACCCAGTCATCCGTCGCGCCGTCAAACGGGTCAATTGATCCAATTCTAGCCATCTTGCCACGCTGTATAACTGGATACTTTCACTACTCACGTCGGAGTCTCCGTTTGTTGTTCCCGCGAAACAAGTTCGGTCATATCAGAGACAGGGTTCACTTTCCAACCACCTCGTCGCCACTGTTGTGTACCTACTGTGGTTAGTAGGCTACTCAAATAAACACGGAGAAACGGACTGTAGTTTACTAGTTTCTTTACTTGGAGAAATGACCACGTTACATTGCATGTCACTTCCTACATAGGAATGCCGGGAGGTACGTCCAACAGGTACGTAATCACGTAGTGACGTAACATACTCAGGCCAGGTAGAATAAACAATGCTAGAGCAATAGATGCAAACCCAAATACTCTACAATTACCTAGTCGACAAACAAACTAAAAACAATCCAACTAAAAACTACTTCTGAAATCCCCCCTAAACGGATCATTTATGATTAAAGGGGTCACACTTATGATGGGTTATGATGAGGAGACAGCAGGAAAAGCCAAGGGTATTATGATTCCATTCTATCTCCTTTTACATTTACATTTTTGCCATTTAGCAGACGCCTTATTCCAAAGCGACTTACAATCAACACATTTGACTAAGCAAGTGAATCATCAATCCACCAGTCGTAGCAGAAAGAGTAATCTAGCTCAGGCCAGGGTCCATCTCAGTGATAGAAGGAAAACGTTTATTTTGTATTTATAGACTTATTCATGAGTTCTCCACAATGACTTTGTGTGTGTGTCTACACTGGCAGGGGTGCCCAATACGTCGATCGCGATCGACCGGTCGATCGCAAAGGTAGTATGGGTAGATCGCATGGCATTGAACAAAACGGGAAAAAAAAATATAAACGAAAAAAAAAAAAAAAAAAAATTCGCCTATCATCCATCCTCACTATGGCTTTTGCCACTTGATTGACGTACAGGTAAGCCAGTCTGAGATCTGATCTTTTCACCTACACCTAACACGCGGCTCACCACGCATGCGCAGTCAACGGCACCAACTACAAAATACAAAATACCTGCGAGACTAATTACCTAGTTAGCCTTCCAATTTCTACTATTTACTATATAATACTAAATAAAGGCTATACAAATGAGTGGGGAAGCTGGACCAAGTAAGAAACCAATAACGTATAACTTCCATTCAGAATGGGAGGAGGACTTTTACACAATGTGATATTGGAAATGCGTCTGTCTGATCTGCAAACCTACGATTTCGAAGAAGGGAAATGTGGCAAAAGAGCGAAAACGTACGGCTGCAACGATAGCTTCTTATCGCGTCAGTCACGTTCTTGTTAAACACAAGAAGTCATTCAAAGACGGCGAAATTGTGAAAAAAGTTTCTCGAGGCTGCAGATTGCCTTTTCGATGACAGATCCACAGTGGCTGATGACACCTTGCAACCAGCTCCTACAGCCCTGACTATTAGAAACTAGCTGCCTCCTCCCAGTGCCAGGTCTCCCACTAAGGTAGAGAAATGCATTTATTTCCTCCTTTCAAACTAGGGAACTACCTGTTTTGTATCTGGTTTACTTTTCTGTTTGTTGGATCAGTAGTTGGCTATGGTACTGCAGACTGGCTGTCAGTGTGTGAGTGAGAGAAAGTGTGTGTGTGTGTGTGTGTGTGTGTGTGTGTGTGTGTGTGTGTGTGTGTGTGTGTGTGTGTGTGTGTGTGTGTGTGTGTGTGTGTGTGTGTGTGTGTGTGTGTGTGTAAGAGAGTGAGAGAGAGAGAGGGAGGGAGGGAGGGAGAGAGAGGGAGGGTTTGTGCTATGGCTCCCTATGCAGACTGGCAAATGTGTGTGTGTGTGTGTGTGTGTGTGTGTGTGTGTGTGTGTGTGTGTGTGTGTGTGTGTGAATGTGTGTGAGCGAGAATAGCAAAGAGGGAGGGTTTGTGATGGTCTTCTCCTGTGGCTGTGTGACAGAGAGAGGGAAAGTGTATTGTGAGTTTACTATGCAGGCTGGGAACTGTGTGTGTGTGTGTGTGTGTGTGTGTGTGTGTGTGTGTGTGTGTGTGTGTGTGTGTGTGTGTGTTTGTAGTACGTGCATGTACGTTTGCGATGTTGAAACTAGACTGGTAGATCTTGGCAGACTGGCTACTTGAAAAGTAGATCTTGGTTCCAAAAAGTGTGAGCACCCCTGGTCTACAGTATCTCTCCTACTGTCTCCTTGGTGTTTTAACATGTTGACATCAGTGAAACATAAACAGTTATTGTGGTGTGTGTGTGTGTGTGTGTGTGTGTGTGAGAGAACCTCTGTGTGTGTGTGTGTGTGTGTGTGTCTGTGCACATTTTGGTATTAGTGTGTGTGTGTAGTCATGACAACATGTAGTCATACTCAATATGAGATAATGTTTTCAGATTGAATACAGATGGGGGTACACACACACACACAAAGTAATAACATTGTTTAATACATTTAACAACATATGTACAGTCTAGACATGCAGACTGATGGAATGGGGGGGGGGGGGGGGGGGGTTTAGACCACGGCCCGGAACAGGAAGGAGAGGGCGGCTCCAAGCGCCATACCCAGACCCAGGAAGAACGTCATCATGGCGCCGGCCGTCTCTGCTTCATGCGGAGCTACCTTCCTGTAGAGACAGAAGAAGAAGAAGAGGGTTAGCTACCTTCCTGTAGAGACAGAAGAAGAAGAAGAAGAAGAAGAAGAGGGTTAGCTAGGCTACGCTCAGCTGGGATGGAGGTTGGAGGGTGTAGTGTGTAGTGAGGTGGTTATGGGTAGTGTAGTGTGTAGTGAGGTGGTTATGGGTAGTGTAGTGTGTAGTGAGGTGGTTATGGGTAGTGTAGTGTGTAGCGAGGTGGTTATGGGTAGTGTAGTGTAGTGCAGAGGTTCCCAAAGTGGGTGCCGCGGCACCTGTCCGGGGGTGCCGCCAAATCTGCTCGTAAAAAAAAAAAAAAAGTATAATATAAAATGATAATAATAATACATTAATAAACGTTTGTTTATTACATGTGCAATGGAGTTCATAAGCAAATAAAATATATATTTCTCAGATTTGAAAGACATTAATTTACTAACTAGGCCTACTAGTTACTAACTAACTACTCCTCACTGAAGTCTTGGACCAAGCGGTGAAAATGGTTAATTATGTAAAATCACGCCCGCTGAAGTCACGGCTGTTCAGCACATTGTGCAATGAGATGGGGTCCGAGCATGAGGGTCTCTTATTACACACAGAGGTCCGCTGGCTGTCGCGGGGCAAGGTGTTATCCCGTGTCTATGAGCTCCGAGATGAACTGATAACTTTTGTCAGTGAGCACGACTTGCCATACAAAGAACAATTGGAAGATGAATCGTGGTGGATTAAGCTTGCTTATCTGGCAGATATTTTCAGCCACCTTAATGACCTCAACATAAAAATGCAAGGGAAGGCTGAGAATATCCTGACAGCGACAGACAAACTGAACGGATTCCGATCCAAATTGAGACGGTGGCAAGACGGGGTGGCCAAGAAAAACATTGAAATGTTTACGTTGACGGCCAATGACGCAGCACACAAGTCAGCGTCTTTCTTGAATCTGATCGCTGCGCACCTACGTATGCTGGAGGAGAGATTTGAGTCCTATTTCCCTCCAATGAACGAAGACTTCGACTGGCTCCGGGATCCGTTCAACCCCCTCTCATCAGCATCAGCCGCTAGTTTGAGCAGTAAAGCTCAAGATGAACTGGCAGAGCTCATTATGGACCGCACACTGAAGCTCAAACATGGTGAGCTAGGTTTGGATAGGTTTTGACTGCTTGTGGGACATGAATATCCATCTCTCTCAGAGAGCGCCATCAAGGTGCTTTTACCCTTCCCAACCTCCTACTTGTGCGAGCTGGCTTTTTCTTCTCTAGCATACGTCAAGAACAAGACAGGCACGCGCCTGTCAGTGGAACAGGACCTGCGTGTCGCGCTGTCCACTATCTCTCCCCGCATAAAGAGACTCTGCTCCCAAAAGCAGGCGCATGTGTCCCACTAATGCGCACAACATATTTCTTTGTTTTGTATTTCTCTCAATTTTTACAATTCTGTCATGATTATTATTGTTAAATTATTATAGTTGTGAGTTACCCTACCCGTTTGGTTCAGATGTGAAATAATAATCTCAGAATGAGCATTGAAATGAGAATTACATTTTAAGGCATTATTTTAAGCCCAAAAAAAAAGCATTGTTCCATTGATTGATTATACAGGCCTTTGATATTTTATTTGTGTGAAGAATTCCCTCTGAGTCTTCTCCCATATTGTACAATCCTTGAGGGCCACAATTTTATTTAATTTAGCGATAGTTTGACTGACCTATGCATTCTTGCCCATCCATTACAGTTCATTTATGACTTTTATTATCTTGTTAAAATTCATTGGGGCAATACTTATGTATTATATATAAACACACATTTTCAAACCAATTCATCGTGTATTGTTTTTAGTTTAAGCTCCGAGGCATTTTTTAAATCTTCGTAGAGTTGGGGTGCCTTGGAGAAGGGGGAAAGCTTCAGGGGTGCCTTGGTTAAAAAAGTTTGGGAACCTCTGGTGTAGTGAGGTGGTTATGGGTAGTGTAGTGTGTAGTGAGGTGGTTATGGGTAGTGTAGTGTAGTGAGGTGGTTATGGGTAGTGTAGTGTGTAGCGAGGTGGTTATGGGTAGTGTAGTGTGTAGTGAGGTGGTTATGGGTAGTGTAGTGTAGTGAGGTGGTTATGGGTAGTGTAGTGTGTAGCGAGGTGGTTATGGGTAGTGTAGTGTGTAGTGAGGTGGTTATGGGTAGTGTAGTGTGGTGGTTATGGGTAGTGTAGTGTGTAGTGAGGTGGTTGTGGGTAGTGTAGTGTGTAGTGAGGTGGTTGTGGGTAGTGTAGGGTGTAGTGAGGTGGTTATGGGTAGTGTAGTGTGTAGTGAGGTGGTTATGGGTAGTGTAGTGTGTAGTGAGGTGGTTATGGGTAGTGTAGTGTGTAGTGAGGTGGTTGTGGGTAGTGCAGTGAGGTGGTTGTGGGTAGTGTAGTGTGCAGTGAGGTGGTTGTGGGTAGTGTAGTGTGCAGTGAGGTGGTTGTGGGTAGTGTAGTGTGTAGTGAGGTGGTTATGGGTAGTGCAGTGAGGTGGTTGTGGGTAGTGTAGTACTTGGGGCCGTAGCACATGCACAGGGAGGCCAGGTAGCCGTTGCTGAAGGGGAAGGGGACCATGAAGCTGATGAACCAGCCGTCGTGCAGGAAGTAGACCGGCAGGAAGCGACGCGGCTGGGCGTTGCACAGCATGAAGAGAGGGATGAAGATCACCCTGGCAACCAGCAGCCCTGGCAACAGCATGCTGTCCTGCCCTGGCTGGGAGAGACACACACACACACACACACACATCAGCCTGGTTATTGATTAACGATCGATGACATCACACACTCTCAGGTCAACACTCCATACAATCTTGCTAAACGGGCACTGTGGTGTGTGTGTGTGTGTGTGTGTGTGTGTGTGTGTGTGTGTGTGTGTGTGTGCGCGGGCGCGCGCGTGCGTGAGTGTGTTGTGTGCGTGTGTGTGTTGTGTGTGAGTGTGTGTGCATGGGTGTGTGCGTGTATGTGCGTGTGTGTTGTGTGTGAGTATGTGTGTGTGCGTGTGTGTGTGTGTGCGTGTGTGTGACCTACCCACATACACACAGCGGTGAAGCTCCTGCCCGCCCAGTCACACAGGTTGAACAGCAGGAAACACGAGACAGGGATGAAGTAGCCCTCTGAGACACACACACACACACACACACACACACACACACACGCACACAATTAATTAATTCATTATTTCCTGTAGAGAGGTGGAGGTCTTGGGCAAGGCAAGTTTATTTGTACAGCACATTTCATACAAATGGGGCAATTCAGAGCTGCACTTTTTTAACCACCTGCCAGCTGTACAAAGACATCAGAGACACAGACTTCCACTGACCACCAACACACAACAAGACTTGAAACACTGGACCAATGTCATAAAACTGCCACATCTGCTGGGTGAAGTACAACAATGTGCCACCAGAAGACTGTAAATAAGTTTAATCATTTATTTATTCTAGCATAATTGTATGTACATTACATGAGAGAGATAACACATTTAATAAGATAATAGTTAATGGCTAAAAAGACATTGATATAAGTGTTTGTGTTTAATCATAACTGTTATGAAGGCCCACAATTTAGAGCCAGTTAGTTTCCCCAAATCAGCCCTATTTTGCCCCTGTTATTTCCTTTATTATTTTCCATACTATCCATGTACGTTTCTCATGAAGGTGTATGTATTATTATTGTAATTGTATAAGTTCTGTCTTAGATTTGTTTAGTATTGTGTAAGCGCCAGATTAGTGGGCGTGGTTTGATTGGCGTACGTGACCGGATGGATGGTTGGCGTACGTGACCGGATGTATGTTCGGTTGGTGTATATATAGCGACGGAAGTGGTCTGTGCGTCAGAGTGATGAGAGTAACGAGAGTGACATGAGAAGGAGAAACGAGAAGTCGATCTAAGATGGCGGAGTCAGTAACACGCACACCGTGCTGAAGCTGAAGACCTGAAGAGTGATTATTGAGTTTACCACTGTGACAGAGGGCAAACCTTACAGCAGCAATTCAACATCTCTCAACAGTCCACAAGGAGAACGGGAGACTCTGAGTGTCGGAGGAGACCTGCCTTTGGCATAGACTGTTGGTGGTGAATCACTGGCTGCCCGCATCACCGCGGGAGTTCGGAGTTTAGTGGGTTAGCAGCGCTAGCCCAGTTTAGCTGTGTCCCCGTTAGCCAGCCTTGCCAGCCGCCGGCTGCTAACGTTGGACCAAGCGAGACCCAAGCTGGACAGAGCCGTCGCCTTCACGAGGTGGATTGCGACCGACCGTGGACCACCGGACCTGAGCCATTCACACCTCGTCGTGGACTACGAAGAAGCCCCTTTCCCTTCAAGTTGCTACGTCACCCCCCCCTTTGTCTGCTACCTTCCTCGAAGCACATGCGAGCTCCAACCAGGCCTCAACGCGCTCCTTGCAGTCCGGGACTCTAAGCCTTTTCCAGGCTAGGTACTGTGAGTGAGTGATTGAGTGTGTGTGTGGCCGGCGGGGAGGGAGTATATATATGGGGATGTATATATCCTTTGTGTAAATAAATGTGTTTGTTCATCTTTGCTACATTACTGTGTGTTTAGTTGTCTGTAATGCTAATGCTAATTCTAGTACTGCTAGTCTAAAGGGTTGCTGGCGCCCCCTGCCTGTATCCTCCTACACTGCCGATTTAGCTCCGAGTTAGTTAGATAACCAGCCCTTCCTAAATTCTACAGTCCTTTAGCTACTCCCTGGTTACAATTGGTCCTTCGAGCCGGATAGGTTGTGTAGTGATAGCATGGCTGAGCGCAGCCAACCAGACAAGACAGTTACCCCCCCTTCTCCGCCCCCTGAGCCAGAGCCACGACCACAGAGAGTCCCGCGGTTGCCTCCGAGGTTACAGGAGTATGAGCTTGAGCTCGAAAGCTCACTGAGTAGTAGTGAGGAGCGCACTCCACGGGATACAGTGGTCGGAGAGGCCGAGGTGTCCGCCGGCGCGCGGGTGGCTAGCACCGAGACAGCCATCAAAGAGCACCAGCCTGAGGATGAGATGGCAGAACAGCCGGGTTTTGCCGTAGAAACGGAAGAGCAGGAAGGAGAGGCCCGGTCTGACAGCGCCTGCGGGCGGAAGAGGGAGGGCCTCAGCTTTAACGATCTGCCTCCCAGTACGGCGCGCTCGAGACCTAGCTCCTGCCGTTCAGTGGCTTCCTCCCGGTCCAGGGTTTCCGTGGGCAGTTCTGCCTATGGGGCGGATAGCATGCACTCCAGAGGGAGTAGTGCCGCGCTGTCAGAATGTATGCGCCAACAGGCCGAGATGGCGTTAGAGCGGGAACGCCTCCAGTTCGAGCGTGAACGCCTCCAGATGGAGGGGGCGGAACGCGCGGCGGAGAGGCAGCGCCAGGAGGCGCTAGAACGTGAACGCCTCCAGATGGAAGGAGCGGAACGTGCGGCGGAGAGACAGCGCCAGGAGGCGTTAGAGAGGGAACGTGCGGCGGAGAGGCAGCGCCAGGAGGCGCTAGAACGTGAACGCCTCCAGATGGAAGGAGCGGAACGTGCGGCGGAGAGACAGCGCCAGGAGGCGTTAGAGAGGGAACGTGCGGCGGAGAGACAGCGCCAGGAGGCGTTAGAGAGGGAACGCATCCATTTCGAGCGCGAGCGCCTCCAGATGGAGGGGGCGGAACGCGCGGCGGAGAGGCAGATGGCGAGAGAGCAACTGCACGCGGAGAAGATGGAGGAAGTGATGCAGACCATGCGCGACGTGTGCATCAGCAGAGCTCCGTCGGCCCGTAGCTCCAGAGCATCATCCGCACGGCCCTCTCGAGTGCCATCTCCTGAACCCCCCGCCGATGGCTCCATGACCCCCGCCATGACTGTCCAACTACAGGCCCAGCTGACCACCTTGAAGGAAGAGGACCAGGGACCCGACCGCTACGCGGCCCAGAGGGAGCCAGCGTCGCTGCCCGGGAGGGGAGCCATTCCCCAAGAGCGTAGCACACCCCTAGGTCCTCCAGTGAACCAAAATGCATGCAGGCCGGACACCCAGACCGTCACTCCAGCCCCGATCATCCACTACAGGATGTTTCCCCAGGTGGAGGGACCCAAGTTCCCCTTCTTCAAGGACGAGGACAGGAGCCAGTATGTGGAACTACGCATCTGCCTAGACACGCTCTTGGACGACTCCTGCTCAGAGTCCTACAAATATGCGATTCTCCTTCAGCATGTGAGGAACCCCAGAGCCCACAACATGGTTCTGGCCCATGCCTCCGCACCGACACCTTACACCAGAGCGCTCGCCGACTTGGATGCCCGCTACGGTCGTCCCTGGAACCACGCCCTTGCTGAACTGCAAGCCCTCGAACAGCAGGCCCCCATCAAGGATGAACGGGCGCTAGATGACTTCGCGCTCCGCGTGCACACCTTGGTTGGAATGCTGAAGACGCAGGGCCCAGCTGGCGCCAGCGAGATCAACAGCACCTCCAACGTAGAGCGGCTGCTCCGCAAGATCCCACGCTTCCGGCAGGAGAGGTTCCGGCGACAGCAGCGCGTTCGTAACCCCGGGAAGTTGGGTCTGAGCATGGCTGCCTTCGCGGAGTTCCTACTGGAGGAAGTGCATGACACCAACGTAGACGCCATGGGTTACGCTGAGCCGAAGAAGGAGAGGGAGAAGGGAGACCGCTGGGACAGGCCGAGCTCGAACAGAGGACGCCCAGTAGGAGTGCTGCACACGGAGGAGGAGCCTCGGAGAGAGAGGAAAGCCCGACCTGAGGGAAAGGATTCCTCTCAACCCCCTCAAAAGGGACGGAGAGGTCCACCGCCATGTCCGTACTGCACCAGCGAGCACTGGTTCAATGAGTGCAGTGACTTCAACAACCTGAGTACCGAGGCCAAGCAGAGGTGGCTCGAGGAGAACAAGAGGTGCTGGAACTGTGGGCGCGACCATCTGGCTAAGAACTGCACCTTGAGGAGAAAGTGCAACCGCTGTGAGGAGGTCCACCTCAACATCCTACACGAGGTCTCCCTCGCCAGGTCCACGGAGGGCACCAGAAGCCCTAGGTCCGGTAGCGCACCGGAAGAGGAAACACCTGTCTACTATCTAGACCCAACCCAGAGCAGCGGCTCCAAGGTCCTACTGAAGGTGGTGAAGGTCCGACTGCACCACAACAACGCTGTGTACGACACGTACGCCGTTCTAGACGACGGGTCGGAACGGACCATCCTCCTCCAGGAGGCAGTGCGCCAGTTGGGGCTCCACGGGACTGAGGAGAAGCTGACTCTGCGCACGATACGTCGCGACCTTAAAGAGGTCACCGGGGCGAGAATCAACTTCTCTATCTCCCCGGCGGGGCGGCCGTCGGATAGATATCGGCTTCAGAATGTCTTCACCGCAGACCAGCTAGCGCTCTCCCGCTACGACTACCCCCTGGAGAGATTACGCGCAAGATATTCCCACCTACGGCGAGTAGACCTACATCCGATAGAAGGAGCGGAGCCAACCCTTCTCATCGGCTCGGACAACGCTGCACTGATCGTGTCGCTCCGTCCTCCGCTGAGAGGACCACGAGGCTGCCCGATGGCTGTTAAGACTGCGCTTGGGTGGGCCCTCCAAGGCGCTACCGAGTGGAGAGATAGAGACGGGAGAGCTACGTCATCCCTCCATGTCCGCACCGAAGAAGTGCAGACCATCAACTGCCTTCACACCAGTGTGGACTCCATGAATGCGGCGCTACTAGACAACGTCCAGAAGCTGTGGACGCTAGACGTTGCGCCCTACAAGAATGAGAAGCTCTACGTACGGTCAAAGGAGGACGTCTACGCCATAGACCTCCTTAAAGCAAAGACAGTGCGTATCGAAGTCCAGGGCGTGAAGAGATACGTCACACCACTACTCCGAAGAGAACCCATGCCAGAGTTTCGAGTATCCCCTCGAACCGTCCTACAGTGTCTGACCAGCACTGAGAAGCGTATGAGGAAGGACGAGGTCCTTGCTGCTTCTTACAGAACGGAGATGAAGAAACTGACGGAGTCCGGTCTGGTGAAGAAGCTTGAGCCAGCCGAGGCGAACCAGAGTGCCGAGTCTTGGTACCTCCCGCACCACAATGTTCACCACAACGGGAAGAACCGAGTGGTCTTCAACTGTAGCTACCAGGTGGGGAAGCTCAACCTCAACCACTATCTTCTCCCTGGTCCAACCTTGACCCCAGCCCTCTTGGGAGTTCTGGTGCGATTCCGTCAGCAGCCGATCGCAGTCAGTGGTGACATTAAGCGAATGTTTCACCAGGTCAGGATGTTGGAGGAAGACAAGCCACTCATGAGGTTTCTCTGGAGAGAGGACCCGAGCGACCCCGACCCCTCTATCTACCAGTGGGAGGTGCTACCCTTCGGGACAACCTGCAGCCCCTGTTGCGCCACCTATGCGCTACAGACTCACGCCGCGCAGGAGACGGCACCTCCTGGAGTGTTTGACGCCGTCCATAAGAGCTTTTACGTGGACAACTGCCTCCACAGTTCGAAGACAGCCACGGAAGCCCGTCAGCTAGTCCAGGACCTGCGTGCTCATCTCCAGGAGGGTGGATTTGAGATCTGCCAGTGGGCCAGCAACGACCCGCAAGTCATCAGAGACCTCCCGAAGGAGGCCACCTCGACCAGCAGCGAGGCTTGGGTCTCTCACTCACCAGATGATGCTCAGGAGATGACGCTCGGACTTATCTGGCAGTTCCAGACCGACACTCTACGCTATCGCAATAAGCCTGCCAAGCCCCAACGCGTCACGATGAGAACGATATACAGCACTCTAGCGAGCCAGTACGACCCACTGGGATATATCGCTCCCTTCACGACGATGGCCAAGGTGCTTGTCCGGGAGCTGTGGGCCCAAGAACGAGGATGGGACGATCCTCTGCCTCGTCACCTAGAAGAGAAGTGGAAGGCCTGGGAGCAGGAACTTCCCACTCTCCAGCACATCAAGCTGCAGCGGAGCTACTTCCCTCCCTCCACGGACCTAGAGAGGAGTGTCATCACGCTACATGTATTCTGCGACGCCTCGGAGATGGCGTACGGGTCCGTGGCATACGTCAGAGCGGCAGAGCTTGGAGGTGAAGTCCACGTCTCGTTTGTCCTGGCACGTTCCCGAGTGGCGCCGAAAAGGCAACAGTCCATCCCAAGACTGGAGCTGTGTGCTGCCCTGAACGGCGCGCAACTGGGAAGGTTCCTGCTCGACGAGCTCCAGCTACCTCTGATGAGCGTCACCATGTGGTCAGACTCAACTACCGTCCTCCAGTGGTTGAAGTCCAGCTCATGTCGGTATAAGGTGTTCGTGGGCACCCGAGTCGCAGAGATTCTGGAGTTGACTGAGGTGAACTGCTGGCGTTATGTAGACACCAAGAGGAACCCTGCTGACGTCATCACGAGAGGGGCAACTCTCCAGGATCTGGCTGAGCCCCACCTGTATCACACGGGACCAGACTTCCTACAGGAGCGGGAGTCAGAGTGGCCAGCCACGCCGGCGTTAGCCGAAGACAGAGAGGACAAAGAGCTGCGTAAGACGTTGTTCTGCGGAGTCACCCAGGTCGTAGACCCTGAGACTACTCCAGGAGAGGAGTGTGAGACGCTCGAAGAGCTGCAGAAGAGGATGTTCTGCTCCAAGGCCGGTCTACCCCTAGATACTACGCTCAGCGCCGAAGATTACACCGCGGCGGAGCTCCTGGTGCTGCAGAGTGCCCAACAGGATGCCTTCTCCCGAGAGCGGGAGTGTCTCGAGAAAGGGAAGCCGATCCCCTCGGACAGTAGACTCCGCGGCTTAGCTCCAGAGCTCGACGGTGTTCTCATTCGCGTGGGTGGCAGACTGCGCCGCGCTCAAGATCTAGACCTAGACACGAAGCATCCCATCGTGCTTCCCACTAAGCATCAGGTCACCAGATTGGTCATCAAGCACCATGATGACAAAGTGCAGCACGCGGGTGGAGAGCGTGTCTTCGCGGAGGTACGACGGAGATTCTGGATACTCCATGGACGGGAGGCGGTACGGAGATATCAAAGGTCCTGCTCGGACTGCCAGAGGTGGCGAGCCACGCCGCCGCAGCCCATGATGTCCGATCTGCCCGAGGACCGGCTGCGACTGAGACAGGCTCCGTTCCACTCTACTGGGGTCGACTGTTTCGGGCCACTCCTAGTCCGAAACCGGCGAGCCTCCGAAAAGCGGTGGGGCATCATCTACACGTGCCTGACGACGAGAGCAATGCACCTTGAAGTTCTGCACCAGCTCACAAGCGACAGCTTCCTCATGTCCTTCAAGAGGTTCACCTCCAGGCGAGGGACCCCTAAGACCCTCCGGTCGGACAGAGGCACCAACTTCGTCGGTGGTGAGGCCGAGCTGAGGGCGAGCTACGCTGCGATGACTGAGGAGGCCCGTGACAGACTCGCCTCCCAGCAAGTGAAGTTTGAGTT
Source organism: Nansenia antarctica (assembly GCF_963989245.1). Taxonomy (NCBI): domain Eukaryota; kingdom Metazoa; phylum Chordata; class Actinopteri; order Argentiniformes; family Microstomatidae; genus Nansenia; species Nansenia antarctica. The sequence goes on along the minus strand of NC_137675.1, from coordinate 61,352,538 downwards.
CAACCCCCCAAATGCTCCACACTTCGGGGGAGCCTGGGAGCGGGAGATTCGCTCAGTAAAGAACGTCCTACGTACCATTCTCGGACAGAAGGTGCCTACCGATGAGGTGCTCGAGACTGTACTCGCAGAGATTGAGGGCATCTTGAACTCCCGGCCCCTAGGCTATACCTCCAGTGATGTAGCAGATCTGGATCCCATTACGCCCAACTTCTTGCTGATGGGGCGGCGAGACTCTGCACTGCCTCAGGTAGTCTACGACCCTGCAGAGCTCACCGGAAGAAGATGGTGGAGGCACAGCCAGGTGCTCGCGGACCAGTTTTGGAGGCAGTTCATACTGCACTACCTGCCGACCCTGCAAGTCAGGCAGAAGTGGACGAGGGAGAGAGACAACTTGTCCGAAGGTGCCGTGGTACTGGTGATCGACCAGTCCCTTCCACGCGCCGCCTGGCAGACAGGCAGAGTGACCAAGGTCCTGCCGGGTCCGGATGGAAGGGTGCGGACGGCCATCGTGGACGTTGGTGGTCGCACTTACACCCGACCTGTGGCACGCCTGATTGAGCTCCCTCAAATTACCAAGGACACTATCACCTCATACCTCACGCTGCTAGAGCAGCCTAGCCAGTGTGCCTTCCCTAGTTAAATGAAACCGAGGGTTTCATGGGGCGGCTGTTATGAAGGCCCACAATTTAGAGCCAGTTAGTTTCCCCAAATCAGCCCTATTTTGCCCCTGTTATTTCCTTTATTATTTTCCATACTATCCATGTACGTTTCTCATGAAGGTGTATGTATTATTATTGTAATTGTATAAGTTCTGTCTTAGATTTGTTTAGTATTGTGTAAGCGCCAGATTAGTGGGCGTGGTTTGATTGGCGTACGTGACCGGATGGATGGTTGGCGTACGTGACCGGATGTATGTTCGGTTGGTGTATATATAGCGACGGAAGTGGTCTGTGCGTCAGAGTGATGAGAGTAACGAGAGTGACATG